>NW_009624740.1:0-17531 GCF_000690535.1 Cariama cristata | reverse complement strand
ACCTTTCCCTTCAGCAGGTATTTTAAATTCTTTGATTGTCAAAAAGCCCTTTGACAAAGATAGTTTTTTCAAAAGTTAAAATCTTTTATCCACCAAATTATCAAGAAAACTTAATTCACTTTGAAGTATGTATGAAGGAAACTGCATTACAATTGATTCTTCTTCAGGACTTTTTTCTCTAAGGTGAGCTTGGACAGGCAAAAGAAAGCCTACAGCAACGGGATCCCAGTGGTGCCTCACTTGTAGTGATTTTTCCATCCAACATTTTATAGAAAATCTTTTGTATATATTATGTAAGTGATCTTCAACTGGTTCCAAGTTAATTCCAAAGGGGTTTAAAGGAAAATCTTTGGGAAATGAACAGAACTAATTTTTAAAAATGAATAACTACTAAACAGCATTCAGCACTCCCAAATGCAACCAGAGAGCAGATGGATCTGTTTTGTGGCTGACTCCTGAGCAGGTGAACAGCTCATCACCACTCCCTCCACTCCAAATGAGGTGTAAAAAAATGGAAAATGCTGTCATCAGTAGTGCTGTTTTCCATTGACTTTTATTCCATAGAAAGTAAAACTCTGCGTGCTGTAGGAATTAATGGAGTTTGTCTGCTCTGACACACATCCATTCAAATTTGGTGGATCATACTTATCCCCTTAACTTATTTTACATTTCATCATAGCTCCCAAAATGCGATAAACTTATAAAGCTATAAAACCCAAGGTAAACTGTCCTTTTAAGTCTGCCTTTTCTGAGGAGTGCTCCTTGCAGACATCCATTTTGGATCTCAGAAAACACTGTATAGCTAAATAGATATTGAAAAAATCTATTCGTCATATGTGAGTAAAAAACAGTTACCATCCTTTTACCATGAGGTAGAAATGAACAGGGGAAAAAGCTGAAATAAGTGTAGTATTTTATTGTAGGCTAATGAAAGTTTGAGATTCAAAATATTTTTGTTATCGCTCTGAGACACTTTTTCCTTTCCTAGTGAAGAGGTCAAGGACCTATCAAGCTACTTCTGGCCAGCTGAATCTTTTTCTTTTTCATACGGTACTCATAACAAGACATTGACACTTATCAGTGCTTCTGAAATACCACTGTATACAGCTGATTATAAAGATAACACTGCTGAAAAATATAATTAATATAATCCTAATTTAGTTCATGTGCATTCTTTGACTTAATGTTGCCATTTTCTTTAAGTCAAATGAAAGGAGAATGCTTGATATAATTTAAATAATCTAAAGTCTTGTACAGCTGTTTTTTATTAAGTGTTTGCCAGCCTGAATAATGACATGCTTTCTTTGGCATGTCATAATAATGCTGTGGTAGAATATATACATTATGATTACACGAGTTAGTAACCAAGGAAACAAAATTGGTATTGTACCAGTGTCCTCCAGGACATGTATAATTAAGGGCCTGTCAAGTTTTCTGAGAAAGATCTCCAGTGTCTCGGGACTTAACAACATCCTTGTAAAATTCTGATATATAGTCTGAAATGTAAGAGGTGAGAGAGCAGATACTGCATCAACTGTAACACACTTGTCTTTGTCTATGAAGGTGTTCATCAGCAAACTATACATGCAGTTTTATATTTATTGATGCCTTTTTTGATGTCTTCTCAGTTACTCACAGGAAGAAATGCCTCAAAAATAAAGCCTTCATTTAAAAATCAAGCTTCTATTGCACTGAATTCAACAGCTGCTGAAGACATTGGGCAACTTCCAGCTGGATAAAATTGTAGAATTAGAGTTATTTTAGATGTTATAGTTCTCTACATTAAGACCTTCATTCATTTCACCTAACCTTAGGTGAAAACCCAGTCCAGTTTCACATGTACCTAACTTGAATCTGTCATTTGGGCACCTAGTCAAGACGTAAGGCAAAGGTATCTCATATAGGTAAAGATAAGTTATACATGCCTTTGAAGACCCTCAGAGGAAGTTCATGTCCACTTGAATAGCTGCACCTGAATTAGACAGGAAGACCTTTAAAGGCACCTACCTTTTTATATTCACTACATAGCTCATTACAGTACTCGGGAAAACTAGTTCACTAAATGCTTAAAATTTAGGCAAAGTTGAGATGGTTAAGATGGGCAGGTGGGATCCCATACATGCCTGTCACAGGGAAAACTTGGTCAGTTCATGTAGTTCAGAGCAAGTCAGGACCAAAGCAGTTTATTAATTTATTAGCAGCACACAATTTTCTGGTCATCAGCGAACTGTACCAGATCTACCAATGACCACCCCTGCGAGGTCCCAGGCACACCCCGTGTGGGTCCCCAGGCGCTGTGCCCCACACTGTCACTTCTCTGGTGGGGTGCGGGTTCGCCGCTGTGGCACTCGGGGAGGCAGCTCGTGATGCTGTGGGGCAACTGCTGGCAGTGACAAACCTGGATTAGACTGCTGCTATCCCCACTCCCAGGTCTCTCCTCAGTGTTATGAATTTCCATGTTTCTTTTACTTCTTCAAAGCTGATGCTTTCTTTGTTTTGAAAGTCTCCTTATAACTTCCCATTACTGTTTAATCCCACTAATGATCATCTTCCTCTTTAATGTAATTTTTGGAAAACATCTGCTCAGATGTTCTTAACAGCCCAAGTTACCCAGGCCATTTTGCCAAGGGTTGGCAAAGCCCCCCACAGATGCCCTCTTGTTCTCCTATATTAACTGGGGACAGGTGCTCTGCTGTGTAGGGATTTTTTTTTGATTCGAAGCGGTCTGAACAAATTTGGAAACCGAGCCTTGGTGGACAAGAAAACCTTTGGTATTTCAATATTGGGACTCTAATTTTGAAGAGAACCAGAGCTGATTTCTACATGGTTTTCCAACCCTTTGGATTTGATATATGTGGTTCATCTTTTTTATTTTGGATGCAAGTCAGAAATGTACGTGTAATTTGCACATTTTTCATAGGAAGTCTTAAAAATTGTATATGTCACAGTGGATGCTGCTATTTCTAAACATGCAGCTCTAAAGTACTGAAGTCTTAGTTTTATAGACTCTTGCAGTCTGATTAAGTTTTTTTTTCTTCTTTTTTTTTGTCCCATGCAACAAGAAGAGCTCTATACTGACAGTACAGTTAGAACAATGACTTAACACTTCCCTCAAATCAAGCAGCTGAAGCTTGACAGCTTCATAGTATTTCTGGTAATTTTAAAAGAGCACATACTGTAACTCAGAATTAGTTTGCTGTAAGCCACAAATAAAATATCAATGAAGTATGCTGATAATAAAAAATCTTAGAACGTCATTTTTCCCTGACTGTCAAACATGGTGATATCCCATTAATCTATATCATTGGGTAAAGTCAGTAGTAAAAAAAAAAATTGGGGTAGTATGCAAAACTTCTCTTGGACTAAGGAGTAAATTCTCTGACATCTCATCCATTTATCAAATATGCAGGTGCAGAAGACAACTTCAGAGCACAGAAAGAGAAAACACAGCTTTGTCTCAAGGTGCTTATTTGTTTAAACAACAACAACAAACTCTGCTTACTTTTCCTAGTATTTTCAATAATTAAAAATAGCATCCTGGTATGAACTGGATCATGTAATTACTAAACACACAAAACGCCCAAAGACTAGGTCACTGAGTTATACATCACTTCCTGATGTGTGTGGGACACGCCTTCCTCTTGCCTGAGTGTGAGGTAGGATGCCCACAGTTTGCTGCAAGTCAAGTTCATGTGATTTCTTCAAGAACTTGCTAGAGATGTATTGTTGTAGAGGCATAGGACAAATGTATGTAATGTTTGTCCTTTGAAATACAGAAAACAAATACAATGGTCCAATTGCTTCTATGTTACCACATATGAAAATTGTTCATACTTTTCACAGGTAAGAAGTTCCATGCTTTTGGGACTTTTTTTCAACTTGCATTTAAATACAGCATTGTTTTCTATGAAAGAACTCATTTGATTTTGAGGGCATTTAGGCAATTGGGTCTGCTATGAACTTTTTACTGTTGGCTAGCTGGCCATGATATGAGTTACATATCTGAAATCAAAGACTATAGAGCAGAATCAGGTCGCTTCTAGATGCAGCAGAGACCAACACAAAACCAGGTGATTGTTATTGCCACACACTATACCATAAAGGTGGAGGCACTTTAATATTTTTCTTGCAGCATGCTCCACAATTGCATGAAAATAATATGGCATAGCACAGAAATTGTATCATAAAATTGTTCTGAAACCTCCTCCAAGCTGTTGTCATGGCAAAGGAATCTATTGAGAATGTTTTTAATTCAACAATGTTTCAGTGAGCCTTAAAAAATGTGACTTAGAGCCAGCTAAAAAATGTTCATGAGTGAATTACAACCTGGTGTCGTATTGTCTGTGTCTTGTCTCTGTGTATTTTAGATTTTGTTTTTCATCATAACCTCAGTACTAGGAGTATGGAAGGGTGTGATCTTTCTGCTTTGTGCATCTGTCAGAGATCATTGCTTGAAAAGTTGCGGTGTGATAACAGTGAGGAAAGAATCACTCCATTGTTACCCCCAGTCCTCATACAGTGTGTGGAAAATGTCACCACACTGGGAGGCCCATTCTTTAGATCTCTGAACCTGAAAGATGTAAAATTACCCCTGTTTGGAATCTTTTATAACACAAATGAAGCAATCTCAAATTGCTTCTGCTTATGATTTCAATTTAGGAGTAATTTCAAAATAGTCTCTTTGGAAAAAACTTAAAAACATTCACTTTTCTCTGTAATTTTCACAATTTCCAAGGAAGAAAATGAGAAGATGATTGGTCATTTATCTGTTCAGTGTGGTGGCTGGCGTCTGTATGCCAGTGAACACAGTTAGGGAACAGATTTATGATATGAGCCTTTCAGAATCAGTAATAACACTAATTAGTTTTATCTTTTACTGGAGAGAAACCCAAGTAACCCATCTTTGTGTCTGTGGAAAAAAATAGTTCAAGATCCAACTGCTGGAAATAGAAATTTGAAATATTCAGATTGGAAATAAAATGCTACCTCCTAACAATGAGGGTAATTTCCCACTCAAAATTTGCTCTTAGAACAATTGATCAGAGAAAATGAGAAATTAATCTTTACTTGCAATCAATAATCACAGAATCACAGAATGGCTAAGGTTAGAAGTGACCTGTGGAGGTCACCTGGTCCAACCCCCCTGCTCAAGTGGGGCCATCTAGAACCAGTTGCCCAGGACCATGGCCAGACGGCTTTTGAATATCCCCAAGGATGGAGACTCCACAACCTTGTTGGGCAGCCTGTGCCAGTGCTCATTCAGCCTCACAGTAAAAATGTGTTTCCTTAAGTTCAGAGGGAACCTCCTGTGTTTCAGTTTGTGCCCATTGCCTCTGATCATGTCTCTGGGCACCACTGGAAACAGCCTGGCCCTGTCCTCTCTGCACCCTCCCTTCAGGTGTTTATAGACACTGATGAGATCTCCCGAAACCTTCTCTTCTCCAGACTGAACAGTCCCAGCTCTCAGCCTTCCCTCACAGGAGAGGCTCCAGTCCATCATCTTCATGGCCCTTCAATAGACTCTCTCCAGTATTTCCATGTCTCTCTTGTACTGGGGAGCCCAGAACTGGACATGGTACTCCAGGTGTGGCCTCACCAGTGCCAAGTACTGGGGAAGGACCACCTCCGTTGACCTGCTGGCAATACTTTGCCTAATGCAGCCCAGGATACCATTCACCTTCTTTGCTGCAAGGGCACATTGCACATCTTCAACCTGGTATGCACCAGGACCTCCAGGTCCTTTTCTGCCAAGCTGCTCTCTGGCTGGGTATGTCCCAATATGTATTGGTGTGTGAGGGTATTCCTCTGCACTTCTCCTTGTTGAACTAGCCATCCACAGAAACTGGAAAGATTTTTAATTTCTTTAGTTACAAGGTGATTTTTAAGTTCATCATTTAAAAGAATAATTCTTTTTCTTTATATTAAATGATTTGCTGGGGCTGCATTGTGTAGGTTTGTCAATACAATGAGATTAATTGTTCTGGCCCAACATTAAGAAGTGCCAAAAATGTGAGATGCCTAACATGAATCAGCAAGAGTGGCTTGAGTTTCTGAAATATAACTGCATTTTAGTACTATTCTGTTTTATTTTTCATGTTCAAAACACAGATGAAGTAGATACAACCAGCTAATCAAATCTGTAAATTTAGTTTATGATTTCATGTCATGAAGTTCAGGCAAGAACAGTAATGACCAAATTGTTAGGTATTACATGGTTTAAGTGGTGGTTAAGTATTAATTGATTTATTGCTATAAACAAAATGTTTATAGCAAAAAAAAGAATTCAGAAATTTAAAGTAGGTTGCAATTTTTCATTATTTTAATTAGTTCTTACAAAATCAATAAATACTCCTATTACAGTTAGCTCATATTTTTATTTTTTTTTAATTTCAACTTTAATTAAAATTTATCCATCAGGCAGAAATGAAAGATGTGCTACCCTGTCATTTTCTTTTCAGGACACTGGAAGGGTGAAAGGCAGTAAGCAGCAGCTGTCATTCTAAAAGCGAAAGTTGATGATTTCCACCTAGTTTAGAAGTAGTGGGCGTTAGTCTCCTGATTTTTAATAAGTAAGAACATGTAATCCACCCTGAAGCAGAAGGATATCAGATGTCCGCATTTTAATAAAAACGGAAATGGTCAAAAATGGTCAGAAGTGTTCTAAATGTTAATTACTGATGACCCCATTACTGACCTCGAAAGTAATTGCAAGAAAAATAGTATTCTACTTTCTGCGCTGAGCCTTAGCTGAATTGGAACAGGGCTCCTGGCAGAGGAAATTGGCAATTATTTGAATGAGGAGCTGGATTTTGACAGCAACTGTGGCTCTTCCAGGTCAGGGAAAGATGTCTACTAGAAGTGTAAGAAAGATAATCCTGTCACCAGGAAAGTGAAAAATAAATATGAACTGAATGGGCAGCAGGACAGTTTGAAATTGAATGCATGTTCAGTAAAAGCAATGAGAGGATAGGTAAACGCTGGAAAAAAAAAAAGCAAACATGCAAAATTAAGTTAATCTACTTGAGACAGAAAGCAATTTAGAAGTGTGATTAGGGCACTATCTGAGATAACTGCATGTCAAACAGTTCTCCCAGTCCTTGCGATACAATAGGACATCTTTTCTTGGTTTTCCATTAGTGTGTCACCTAGACTTGAAACACAGGAGATGAGCTAAAATGGATGCACTGGAAAATCATGATGAAATGAGCATTCCTTCAATGGGTGTAGTGAGCAGCCTTTGAGTGTGACATAACCTTTGACTACAAACTGAACAGCAGGAACAGGCTAAATTGTAAAATCAGTACTAAGATTTACCAAGTACCAAGAAGAGCAGTACTAAGCTAAGAGGCTCTTTGTTGTAAAGAAGTAAAATTTCATAGTGTGGACGCCTATGTAGCTGTGCCTATTTGTATATAAATCCCAAATCAGAAGGATACGTGCTCCCTAATACCCCAATTGCATGCTCATCGGAGGAAGGATATCAAGGGTACCATGTTGCAGGACAGCAAAGATGTGTTTGAGTTGGATCGTGAACCATTTCAGGTCTCTGTGTCAGAGCAGTCCCAAGGTAAAAAAGCAATTCTGTCATGCCTTAAGTGATTTAGAACACCTGATTTCTAAAGTACACCAGAAGAAAAATTAGTATTGACTTAGTCCTAATAAAAATGCAGGCCTTGGCCCACTAAATAGCAATCATTGAGTGTGAAGAATAGTACCCATAAAATAATTAACTTCTCTTTATAATGAATCACAAGGAAAGCTTCCTTTCTGTCACCTCATTTTTTCAAATAGTGATGTCAAGGAAAAGGAGGAAGAATTAAAAATGATGCTGAAAATGAGAACTCAACTTAGAGTTTAGTTAATCATAGTGATAGAAATGTCACAAGTGAGCAAACTCCTAAATGGTCAGGAAGGTAAGAACAGAAACATATCCTTGTGGAAAGGAAGACATTGTTTTGAGTGGGGGCACTATCTACTTTCTCTTAATTTAAGAGAAATTAAATAAGCTCTAAGAATAGCTACACTGAGTCATTTATCATTTTGAGTTGCTGCCCTTAAAAAAAAGTTGAACAAAATGGTTGACAACTTTGAGGTGTTAAAATGCCTTGTTGTCTGACATGTTGACATCACTTTTTGTTCTTGTATTTCTGCAAAGTTATAGCCTACTTTAACAAAAATGTACAATGAAGTCTTTTATTTGCAATTTCCCATGTTTCCAGTAGTGGGGCATGGCATTTAATCATGTTTTCAAGTCTTTCTGGTACTTTTTGTCCTCCTCAACTCACAAGTATTACCAAGATATTTACTAATTAGTAAAGTGAATCTTTCCCTTCATCAAAAATAGCATGAAGCCTCACTTGAGGGAAATGGGGTCACAGAAGCAATGATATTATCAGGGGAGGAGATAATCAGGAGTGGTGGATATGGGCACTCTGTGGTGTTCTGGGTAGGGATTCTTTCAAGAAATACACAGAGCCACTCTTTGGTCTGCCCTCAGCGATACTATGAAGGGAGGTTGCAGTGTCTGTGTCCTCTTCAGATGTACTCGTGCAATTTTAGGTGCTTTTTCCCCACAGAGAGATATGGTACCCCTCAGAGAATACTTTGCCTTTTTTCTTTTTTTTTTTTTGTTTTGTGCCTATGACATTTCTAGAGAGCTTTTAACAGCTTGAATCTGCTCTCAGCTATCTCTGAGAAAGCCCTATTCAAAGGTGCAATTACATGTGTGGCTACTGTCTCTTCTCAGTAATTCTTAAATAGCCTGCACAATAAAACCTAAAAGCAATGCATACAAACAGCATTTGTTCCAACATTATTTTTATGAAAATTGTGTTTGAAGCCACTGTTTTCTAGAAATTTCTGGAGTACAGAGTTGAAGAATGTAACTTTGAAGAATGTAATGCTTTGAAGAATTTAATGCTTTGTATGGTTTTCCTTTTTAAATGTCTTATAAGTTAGTGTTTTAACTGCGAAAGTGCTCCCTTGATTACCCTGGTCAGACATAGCTAGAGAGATGTGAGATAATTGGTTCCTCCATAGTTAAAGTGAATAGCGGTACCTTGCCCTTTTCTAGATGAAACATGACAAAATACAGATGCCAGCAGACAGTTTACAAGTCTCTGGCTTTTTGTATCCAAATAGTAATATAAATTATGCAGGCTGGTGCCTACCATTTTAAGAAAACGCGAGATCCAATACTACCATAACCACTGCGCATAAAATAATGCAGGAAAAAAAAAAAAAGTGGTGAAAAGAAGAATAAAACTTATGAGCAATTGGGAAAAAAACGAGGCTTGTACCAACAATACCTTCATTAGAGCAAATGGAAAAACTACAGAGCTTTTTTGAAAAAAAAATTACTGGAAAATCTTAATTCCTAAATTGAAACCTTCAATAATGTCACTTTTATTTGTTTTTAAACTGAATGTATTTTTAATAGGCTCCACTAGAAGATGAAATTAACTGTTCATTAAAAATGTTCTTTTATTAAATGTTTATTTTGGGGTTAGACTGCAATCTGTTAAAAAGAGCAACCCTTCCAAAACTGTCAGAGTAGATCATGTAGGAATTTGAAAGATGCAGAATATTTACTTAAGAGAAAATGGCCTAAGGAATTATTGCTAATTTTAATTAAGTTTATTTTTGCATACCCAATTGGTCTGCTGTATCTGGACATCCTTAAAACTACTGGTTTCCTGCAGAACACATTGCTTCATGAGTACTGCTGTACCTTCTGGTAATTCATTCACAAAGATTGCTTGTCATATGATCTTTATTAATGCAAAAGAGTAAAGAACGAAGTTATTTTTAGTACAGTTAACAAAACCATTTTGGTGAAAAAATAATTATATGTGATACCGTGTCTTCAGAGTACTTATTACATTCATCATTTCTCTCCTTTTGCTTTTCACTGTGTGTGTATTGAATGGAATATGCTAAAAATTTCTCAGTGATGTATACATGGTTTCCTTTTCCTATACAAGATAATACGTTGGCCATTTGGGAAGCCAGCTGAGACTATTGAATCACAGAAATTTTAGTTCAAAGTGACCTGTATAGCCCAAGCTGCATTCAAAGCCAATTTGTTACCTGACCCATGAAGTTTATGGAGGACATGAACTTGCTTAATGTGCCATCTAATAACCACTGATGGTCTGTCAGGGTACCTAAGGCTTTCTGCTCTTCTTTCTCTTTCTTCTTTCTCCATCTCTTCTCTTCCATCCAGAACAGTTTTGCATACTGACCCTTTCTAGAAAATTGCTAAGACCTAAGGAAGAGTTCAGTGTTCCTGTAAAAAACGTGAAAAAAAACCAATTCTAACAAAAAAAACCCCAAACCAAACCAAACCAAAACAAAAAGCCCCCCTCCCAAAAACCAACCAAAACAAACTGAAACCCCTCTACTAAAGCTATATTTCAGTCAAGGTAAAGGTACAATAGAACAACAGTCCAAGCTGGGCTGTTGTTTTGGTTTTGGGTTTTTTCTGTATATGTGCATAGTCTGTACAGTAAAAATCCCTAATTCAAAGAGCTACAAAACCACAGGTGCAAGGAGATTATGAGAATTCTCTGGGTAACTATCTGAGGCATTGTTTTTGTTTTTTTCCTACTGTCTTTATTCAATTGCTATAATTAGACTGCTTATTTTACAAGAAATTTTTTAATGAGATTCCCATTCCATCTTACATGGCAGGTACCTAGTTTATCTCAACGGTTTTCTAATTACTTCCAGTGAGTTGAAGGGAACTTGCCAAAACTAGCACCATTCCCTGACCAGGAAACCACTTGACCTCAATGAAGATGATGCATTTAGAGATAAAGTTCCTTAAAAGAGCCTTAAAATTCTGCAGCTACAAATGACTCCTCCTGCTGGAGATCAGTCCTTCCTGGAAGCCAGGAAGTTGCTAGATATCTTGTAGTTCCTCACAGTTTGATTGCAAGGAGTTTATTGCCATGGCAATCACCAAATCTTTTAAGCAAGTGAGATGCTGTTTTGTTGCAGTCCAGTACCAGCAGGCAGTGAAGGTCACTTCAGAGAGCAAAGTGGGGCTCCTTGCACAATTCTTTGGATATAATGCCTTTGATATAATGTCTTTAGTCAGATCTTTTCCCTCCTCTTCACCACCTTAAGTGGGAAAACTTTGTTTCTTTCAAAGAAATGGTTTTATCTGAGTGTCCAGAACTTGCACTGGATTATTTTTATTTGGAAAGAACATCTGGTTGATAAGACAGAGCAACGCACAGTGGGAGGCCTTTACATCAGAAGAAAACCAATCAACACAAGATTTTTTGGGGTAGAAAGCATGATTCTGTGGATACATTTGTTGTGCTGTAAGTTAGCTTTCACTGTGTCAGTGACAGTATAGCTTTTCGGTTTTCTGTGTTTATAGGGATCTGCCTAAAAGACTTTGAAAAGGCCTGTCTCCACTTGACTGAATAACTGGACCTGCAAATGCCATTCTTCCACAGGAGTTTTTACTTTGGGTAAGACAGCTGTGGATTCTGGCAAACACAGACATGAGTGTACTCCAAATGAATCAGAATAACTGCAGATGTCAGCTTCATTGAAGCTGATACACCAGCACTCCACCTCAGGAAAATTAAAATCCTGTAGTTACAACAACTCATTTAAAATGCCCTTCCATGGAAGGATTTTGGTGTTGAGTCTCACAGCCATTCTGAACCCTGCTGCAAGGTTGTTGTGGGCACTTATTTGTGATCAAACAACTCAGCACCATGAATGAGAGTTTGGCTGTTGATGTTCAGAAAGTGTCTTTGTGGATAGAGCAGCCTTTTCAGCAGCCTCTCTGCTCTCCAGAAAACTAGACAGAGCAGGATATCTCTACAGGGGGGCATTTTCATTTGGAGAAACAGCAGTTTCAGTAATGAACATTCTTTATCCTGATGCAAAGCTAGGTGACATTGATAGTAACCTGACAACACTGAAATACAAGATTGCCCTTTAAAGCAGAAATAAATGCAGAACCAATGCAAAGACAAGGTGTTTCTGTGCATAGGAAATTTGTTTCCATCTGTCCCATGAATAACAGATTTGTTAAAAAATATATTAATGTATATAGTGCTTACATACTGCAACAGAGGGTATGTGACTTTAATGACTCCTTAGCAACCTTAGATATGTTTCCCAGTTTCAAAGAGTTGAAGTGTCTGGAAGAAAGTAGTTTAAAGAACCAACTTCCTCCCCACTTTTTTTTTCCCCATTGCTATCCTGCCTAACACATGTTGTGCATCGAAACACGATTTCAATTGGCATGATATGCAAATATCATTAAAAATGAATAGGGCAATGTTGTCCACAGATCTTGTTTTTACTTACACCACTTGTTAGATATTTTCCTTAAAGATGAATCCTCATCCATTTTTCAACCTTCCAACCTAATCGATTCTGTGCTTTTGTGATAACAAATCATGGAACCAGTTATGAAGTTAATCCAAACAGGGCATTAAGAGCTCAGGAGTAACTCTTTGTCCCACCAGAGTGAATGTGAGAAAGGCACTTTGGATAGTACCTTTTGTCTGCTCTTTCTTTCTGGTTACACACAAACACAGAGACACACTCTCACACTCATTCCAGTATCCTGGCCACCACTACCAAGAAGATGAAGATTATTCCTTTTTAAAAACAAAAATAGGATTATGAGTGGCTCACGGATTTTGTCTGGACCAGTGGACCAGTGTCAGTTTTGACACTCCTAAATCTAGTCTTGTCAAAATACCACAACAGGGTAAGGCCCAGGCAAGCTCACATACCTCCCCCAAGTTTTGTTTTGTTTGTTTTTTTTTTTGTTTTGTTTTGGGTTTTTTTGTTTTGGTTTGGTTTGGTTTTTTTTTTTTTGTGGGGAGAAGGCCCAAGAGCATAACCTAGAAGGGAACTGTTGATCTCCAGTCTGGATAGACGAGACACCAGGGCTGACCGTGATGTGCATCTGTCTTTCAGCCTGTGTGTAGGCAATCTGTGTGCTGCCCAGGCTGTCCTTTCCTCTGTGGGATGTGTTAGATGGCAAGCCTGCCTCTGGCATACCTTCCCTTCTGTGAGGGCTTCTTTCAACTTCTCATTCTTAGTAATGAAGGATTAAAAGTCTTTGAGAAAAAAAATGAGGTCAGCTGAAAGTGCGTTTTTATGACTGTACTTCTCTGTTGTACAAAACCTTCAATCAAGCATCTGACTTGGCAAGAGAGCTCAGTGCCGCTAAAATTAACATCTGAGAAAGGTATTCCTGTTTCCTAAGCAGTTAAGAGTGCAGTTGTAATTTCTTTCCTTTTAGATCTAGGTCAAAAATGTCAGTACCTATCAAAGAGGTGCAGCCTGTAAAAGAAAAAGAAAAAGAAAAAAAAAGAAAGGGGAAAAAAAAAAACCACTACAGAGTGTGTGAATACTGCCAGGGAGACCATCACTGTCAGTCTTAAGCAGGAGAAAGGTTCTGCTATCCACCATATACAGGATATGAGCATATGTCACAGAAAAGATTTTTTAAAAAAAAAATCAGTGGAGAGAAAATGCAGAGGTAAATTTTACTATCCAACCAGAATTTCAATATAATTTAATATTTCATTATTTTTGTTTCCTGAGAGGAATCAGTTCAAGTTCTTCATTCCAGACAATGGAATAAAAACAGCTTTTAGCCTAAGGTAATTACTTATTATCATAATCTTCACAAGAACCTCCTCAGACGGACATGAGTGTACCTGGGGATCTTTAATCAGATTGAATGGATATTTTCCTCTTGCTAATTAAAGCTGGGAAGTTTGGTATGAAACAAATTAGCAAAACCTGGTTGTTCTATGAAATGCTAATACAGTACTTTATTAGCACATCTCTATCTAATTGAAACCCAGTATATCATGCATCATAATGGTTCTGTAGAAATGCATGCTGAAAAAGAATAGCTTTTTGAGGACTATGAAGTGTTATGTTTAATTTAGGAGGTGGAAAGTCATGCTGATACTGCAGAAAGCTGTATATCTGCACCTGTTTTGAATGAATCTCAGAAATATTCATGTTTCATACAACACGAAAAATTCTGTTTAATTATTTTCACTCTTTGTGATTATATTCAACATAAATTTGCCACAAGAGAGTGGGATTTCAAAGCAGCTGTAATCCCTTCCCCCACAGCCATTGGCATCAAAGGCAATGCATGTGCAGGATGCCAAATGTTTTGGAACTGTCTCCACTGCAGGTCAGGAGCGACTGCAATGAAGGTGGGTGTTTGGTGCAGACATTCAATTTCAATTTTTTCAAATTTTCCACTACTTAAATGTTTAGGCCAATATATCTGAAGCCATATATATGAAAACTCATCTTACATGTGCCTCTCTGCTTTTTCTCTGATCCTTTTTTTACCATTATCACATATAGCAAATACTGAGTTTAGACAATAGTTTCATTTGAGAAACCTAAGCATCAAGATGAGTTAGGCATAAGGTATTTTTGTTTTAATGTTAAAACAAGTGTTTCCTTAGAGGACTGTGTGAATTTGTATCCACCTGGAAGGATAGGCGTATCTGAACAAAAGTAATTCTGCAGATAAGATTAACGTTGGGTTGTTGAATTCCTATCATGCTAAACTAGTGTTAAGGCCAACCAAAACTAGACTTCCCATCTTTTGTCAGTACTACTGTAAAACCTTTTCTGCCCTTCATTCTGAATGCTTTGGCATATGAACTTCCTACCGTTACCCTTAATACTACAAAGCATACAGCACCTTTTTGTTCTTACCACTGTCACGTTATTGGAGGCCCAGGTCAGCAGTTTCACAGCAAAGGCAGTTGTTTGATGCTGTCATCTGGCTGCCTGCCTTTTAACTTTTTCTGCTTGTTTAGCTAAAACCTTGCATTTTTTACATTTACAATTGACAAGGAGCAGGAATCCAAGGGTGCAGATTCTATTGTGCGAGAAAGTACACTGACCTCCTAATTGACAAAAATGTTCTATTATGTTTAAACCTGTTTCAGGGACTTTCTGAAATGCAAATGTGTTTAAGAGGGGCAGGCAAGGTTATTCCATACCTTTTCTTTTTTTTTTTTTTTTAATTTATAGAAAATCTCAATTACTTCAGTTTTTGAGATGAGAACAAAAAGTTTGACTAACATGTAGGCCATTCCATTCTTCTGGGCTACTAATTTTCTTTACAGATCAATTGGGTCATTTGGTGTCATCATCTCAGTAATAGATGGCTTGTATGCAGAACAAGTGCTTTATAAATGGGTTTCCTAAATTGGGCTCTGGCCTGGCTCCTATCCTTCCAACCTCATATTTTCTTTTTGCATTATCCTTTCCTACCTCTATTCCATAATATGTTTCAAACACTCCAGCTATCTCTACATTCTGTCACCTCAGCTCATGAAGGACTACATACTCATAACACAGGCCTGTCAACCTTATTTTAATCCATGTAATGACACTGAATAGTTTGTCTTTGCACCCATTTAAAAACAGTGCATGAAACTGCCTGGTTACTTTTAAGTATAATTTAATCTTGTGCAAGTTTACTGAATTGACACCACCAAAATACATCAATACTTAAAAAAGTTAAGGCCCTGATGTAGCAGAAGCAGTTGAATGGAGATTTAGCTTAAATCTGTGAGTTGTCCTGTTGACATTAGTGAAGCTACATAGAGGTACATGGAGAATAGTCTTAAATGGTTTTCAAGGATAAAGTCTTAAGAGGCTTATCTTGTAAAAAGTATCTGGTCATGTGTAAGGTATATAGGCACCATGCTATCAACAAGGACTGAATTTAAGATCTTTAAAATGCAAAGCCCTACAGAATATCTTCATTAAATATTCTTAAGATACAGACTCTCACCTGTGACATAACTAGTCAGGAGGGTATGACTCAGTTGCAGGTACCAGCATAGTGTGTTAAATTGGCATTGTTCGAACATGCAACTCAAATGGATTTGGGAGTCTGTTGCAGCATGTAATTTAACCCTATGAAATCCAGTTAATACTTCATCTTTGCTAAAACTTTAAAGATAGGATGTTTCTTCTAAAAGCAAACTCAATTTGGGGCAAAAATCTGAATATGTGCAACTCTAGATCTATCCTTTCTTCATTAAGACTGTAGGAAATTCACAGCCTCATTGATGCTGTGCAAATCTTTCCTAACTGATCTGTAATTTGCATGCAGTTCCTTCTCACCTCCGCTTCTCCACATACATACTTGCCATTCAAACTGTGTGAATGTCCTCCTATGGAGGATTTGGACATGAAAGTACATAAAGCCCTAAAGTTAAGCAACAATATTCAAGCTCCCAAAGATGAGGCAGTAGAACTCAACTAGTATATGAAATAGAAGTTGAGCCTAATTCAGACTTAGCTGTGAATTTCAGTGCTGCATGATAAATTAGCATCAGAATGAAATTAGAGAGAACTTTATGACTGCTTGGCATTTTACAATTTTCCAATAGTTAATATTCAAAGAAGGATATTTCCTTTGTCACAGTTTAATAAGTGGATTTTTCATGTTGGTGTGGCAGTGGTCTTCATATGCCTTTTAAAGTTATAAACATGTTCATGTATTTCTGTGCTGTGAACATTCAGGTACCAGGTGAAATTCCAAGAATTTTAGTAACTCATCCACCATCTTCAGGCATAATGAACTGCGATTGAGGAAGTGATGAATCCTGCAAAGCTTGCAAGTGGCATCTGGCTCACATTTTATTTGGAGTTGCAGAAAAACAATTGTCACAATATGTTCTGAAAGTGTCAAATTGCTACTAAAGATGAAAGAGATGAGGATCTGAAACTTTGAACAGTAGCTGCTAGGTACTAATGGCCAATAAATTACTCTTCTTATTAGAATACAGTAAAGATCTGGACCAGTCCTAATTAAAATTGCAGAGTTCTTTAAGGAAGTTAGATTTTGAATTCTCCTTCACCTCAATTAATTCTTCTGCAATGACTAAAACCAATATAATTTTCTAAATTGTTGACTAGGCAATTGTCTGTGCATATCCAACCTGTATATCAGTGACATTAAAGATACTATTTCCATTGCAAATCCTCACACTTCCCTGAGGCTTTCAGATTATGGAATTTTCCTAAGCTTCTATTGTGGAATAAATACATTCCCTGGTCAATACTTCTTGTAATGAACACTGCATTATTAGTGAACTGAACAATATGTTCCTTCTAAAACAGTTGACCAGAGAAATATGTTGCTGTGTATATGTGGGTTGATCTTCTGGTTCAATATGTCACCAAGAGAAGGCTTTCATTTTTGAGTGTAAACTTCAAGTCAGGAAACAGTAAGTAAAAGTAAAGTAAAAGTTTACTTTGCAGATTCTTAAGGAACAGCTTCAGTAGCTCAGCCAGTAGAGGGAACTCTAATACAGTACATGCCAGGTGACCTGGGACTGGTGACCAGAATAGAGTAGCATCACAAAGACGAAGTGTATTTGTGTTATATATCATGTGTAAAGCAAAGTACATTCCTCATATGTCCCATTTATTATTTAGTGAATTTATACCTGTTGACTTTTTCCTTTCCTTTCCTTTCCTTTCCT
>NW_009624739.1:51503-88752 GCF_000690535.1 Cariama cristata | reverse complement strand
ATAAACCCATGCTGACTGGGCCTGATCAAAGGTCACCTCACTATCCAGTAGGATTTGTAGGTGCTCAGTAATTCTAAAACTATAGGCCAATGAAAGTTTAATATGCTAGTAAAGCCATGGATACATACTTACACCTTTTTCAGCAGTACAGCCAGGCAAATTTTATTCTTGCTTACTGTATCACAGCAAGTTTTGGCGTCATGCTGTGTGTCATGTTGG
This sequence comes from Cariama cristata, assembly GCF_000690535.1. Classification (NCBI taxonomy): domain Eukaryota; kingdom Metazoa; phylum Chordata; class Aves; order Cariamiformes; family Cariamidae; genus Cariama; species Cariama cristata. The sequence goes on along the minus strand of NW_009624739.1, from coordinate 88,533 downwards.
CAAAATGATAGTAGTAGTGTATGGATGTTTAAACTTTATTTTTAGCAGCCTTTATTTATTTATGCACGTGAGCGATCTTTCATTAATTTTAATCTAAAAACTCAGTTTACAAAGTATCAATACATCTGCAATCACCAGTAAGACCTTTTAGCTGAAACAGGGATATGAAAAGAGCTAATGTCCAATAGTTGTAAGCTGTGTTGAGTTTGTATCTCATCTGAGGCATTGTTGCATAAAATGCAGTTCATGTTTTGAAAAAAGTTATGACTACAATTTTCAGTTATTTTTAATGCAGACTAGGGGGACCATAGGGAATACTGTGATTTTGAAGTTTTCTGCGAAGAATGCTTCCCAGTATATGTGGTGAAATACACTCCTATAAGTCTTCATTTATTTGTCATGCAGCAATTCTCTAAAAAAAGAGAAGACTTATTCTATAGTGAAATTATTGCTCATATCTAGAACTAATCACAGATGAAATTTAAATAATTTATATGTAAAAATAATTTGCCTAATGGTATAGGAGTTCAGTTAGCTATATGACAGTTTTACTGGTATTCTGAAGCACTTTCAGTATTTGGGGGGAAAAAAAAAAAAAAAAGAAAAAAGAGCAAAGCAGTGAATACAGTCTCAGTTTTGCAAAAGGACTTTTTCCACAGGCAGGATATACTCTCATTTTAGGAGCTCTAGTTTGGCATGCATAATTGTGTTGCAGTAGGTGTGTTTTTATCTTTTTTAAGTACCCAGCCTGAGAGACATAAAAGACCATGAGTTGATCCATTAGGTAATCAGGATCAGGCCTGATCCACATTGCTGTTATCAACAGAAGTCTTTCAGCTCATTTTTTTTGGGAGACTTGGATAAGGAATTTTGGATTGGAATCTGAGCTATGTGCATGCAGCAGCCTCCATGTTGTGTATTTAGTGAAAGGCCTTGCACACTTCTGGGCGCTTCAAAAATAGTTGCTGCATATAATCTGTGAGAGCATATGAGTGTGTGTGCATGTGCGTGTTTATGTGGTGACTGTATGTGTGTGGCTGAATAAAGTAGAAAAAAAATGGCTGGTACCAAACAACAGCAATTCCTGGAGGACAGGGAAGGAACTGGAGGAGACCCATTCCCAAACTTGTGTTGCTCCTCTCTTGTTAGTGTGACACGTGACAGCACTGCCTGCTGGGATTTCAAGCTAGAAATGTCAGTGATGAGCTCTGCAAAATGTGCAGGCTTTGAACCAATTTCTTAATGAAAGAAACAGTGGGCTGCACTAGTGAGATCATCATAAGGTCAGTGATTAAAATACTATTGTAAACAATATTGATACCTGAATGCTATTCAAATTAACCTCCCACTGAGATTAACTGAAATTGCCCATGTCTTTTGTTAAAATTGTCCAACCTGGTGTTAACAGTTTACTGAAAGCCAGATTAAAAAAGCTTTGAGGTCCAATATGCTAGGAGATGGATTTCTTCTAAAATACTGTCTTGTGACAAAAGCTTTCATTCTGTAATGGATTATATGTATCTAACAAACGGCTGCTTTTGATTCTTATGAGTATGGCTGCCCTTTTGGGGATATCGTTAACTTTTATTGAAGGACCCACTTGAATTCTTTGCTTTTTTTGACGTTCAACTTCAAAAGTTGGAACAACCTTTCTCCCAAGAATCAAACAATAAGTTAGGGAAATGAGATCATGATGACTAAACTGAAAGAAGAATTCTAGACCTTTGGGTGTAGAAAATGAGTATTTATAGTAAAAAACAAAAACACCCCCACAAACTTGAAAAGGCGTAGATGTGCGTAACATTTTTTTTTGTTGTTATCAGTGTTGTGCGATTATGTTACTGTAATGACTCTGTGAAATGGAGAAAGGTAAGAGATGACAAGAAGTCTCTTCTCCCTGTGTTAGAACTCCAGTGTTTAGCCATTCATATTGCTGGGACAGGATAGGAAAAGCTCCCTAACTCAAATGATTTTTTTTTAAGCTTGATAGGGCTGAGAAGATTTTCTGGAAATACAAAACCTGTGCATCAGCAGGCTGTTGATTTGCATGGGGCTGAGAGACAGTTCTTCTCTATGCAAAGGACAAAAGTGGAAGGTTTCATGGGGCAACAGTACAATTACCACCGAGTTGTTCCTTTCATTCTTAAAAGATGGATTGCGCTGCTTGGCTTGCTCCAATACCAGGGATTGATGAAGTCTGAACAAGCCTTCAGGGTGTTCCATCAACACACATGTATGCCCCAGGCAAAATGGATGAAGGAAACAACCTACCTTGTATACACTCCTATTTCCATGATTTAGTGAGAATCAACTGTATATCATCTCTTTGACTCTTGAAAGATAAAGAGACATCAGAAACCCAGCCATAATTCAATGATAAATTAAATGTGGACAATAAGAGGAAAAGGAAATGATCCTAGTTGAAAGGAACACTCTATTTTTCTACAGGAAGGTGGCAATAAAGAACAAAAAGGTAATATGAACAATAACATCCAGAAGCTAGGTGTGTGGTATTCAGTAACAACATCCCCTTTAGGACAATGAAACAGAGAAGAAAGAAGATGTAAAAGAACATGGAAGAGTGGCCCATGGAAGCTGGACAGACAGGGAGGATCATGCAGGGAGAGGTTACGTCTATATTAACTTGCCAGTGATCTTGTAAACTCTGGACGATAACATGGAAATGAGTTATATGGTTCCTTCCATCCTGATTTTCTTTCTGTTTTCTGAACAGACTTCAGGATAGCAGAAGTTTTAGAGAGACATGAATGCAGGACTCACCCTGTTTCCAGCTTCCCCTGAGTGCCCAACCCAACCTGTGTTTTTATACTTCCAATTTGCAGGCTCTTTTTGACCCGACAGACCTCTTCCTGTGCAGCAGTAGCTGGTAATGCTTGGCTATAGCTTCTGCCTCCCTGGGACACCAAGAGTTGGAAGCCCTTGCTGCACTTGCAAGATCCAGCCAGGATCCTGCTCAGACTTCAAAGAAGCCACAGCAGCAGAATCTGAATGAAATAGAGCTCTGAAACGGGAGTAGGATTAAAGATGCAGCAATGCTACCTATAATACCAGTAAAATCAACTAGTAACGGTAGTAAAGACACAAGTGTTTAACAGTAAGGACTCACACAAAAGCAGTGGAGTACAAATGACTCTAGCAAACTGTGATCAGTGTGATAAAGTCTTGCTCTAAATGTCGTTCTAGTCAAGGGATACAGAACTCTGACTTTTGGATAAGTCCTGTAAGAGACTGAAGTACTGCTGTTCAGACAAGCATGAAATAAGGCAAATTGTAAGAAGGCTATGAATTCTGACACATCTACAGCTATGGATGTTCCTGAAGCATATTTGGCCATGCAATTCTGTAATATTTGAGTAACTTCAAACTAATTTTCCTATATATCTCTAATATTCAGTTTATTAAGCTGACATCAGAGATTAAACCCAGACATGCTATTCTGCATAGCCGTTCGTTTACTCTTCCCACTACCTGTAACCTGGTGTGAGTTCCTCCCCCATTTATTCTCTCCAGGGAAGGAGAATTATGAAATTTGAATCATGATTTTTTATGATACAAAAGATACAAAAAAAGATTTTTTTAAAAAAAGTATGATCCACTCCATGCATATGTTAGACGATACTAAAAGAGGTCCCTGCACTTCTGCAGAATTAACAGCTCTGGTATAATTTACTGTTAGATCCTAACTCCTTTGAGGTCATACCACCATCACTGCCAGCTTTTCTCCTGTCAGCAGAGAAGAGAGGGAGCCAGGAAAGAGGCAGATGCCTGAGCTCCTTTGCTGTGTATCATCAGCTTAAAAATGTGCCATCTTGTCCACACGACCAGGGACCACACTCACCCTTGTCAAGGTGTAATCCCTTTGCCCTCTTCCTCAGGATCCTCGTAAGTCCAATGGTGAGGACTTGTTAGCTGGGGAAGTGAGGCTGGTGTCTAAGATGAGCTATGGGTAGGAAGCTCTGACAGCAGTGAGGCTCCCTCTGTAAGCTAGAGAGTCCTCTCCAAAAAATTACTTTAGTTTGTCCCAGACTGTCTGGAGGAGATGGCCACATGGAACAAAACAAAGCCATTAGAGTAATCTGTCTCCAAACCCCTCAAAGTCTTCCCATGCCAACCCTGGAAATGAAGACAGCAGTAAAGTTAAGAAAGGTTACCAAAAAAAAAAAATGTTCTCTCCATTCTTTTTTTTTGGTGATGGATCGTATTAGGAAAGGTGAGAAAATGATTGCATTAATTATGGTGAAAAGATTATACTGTACTGAAGTATATTGTACTGAAGTACATGCATGAAGCAGTGAGGAAAAATATTCAGTTTATACCGTACATGTTCTAAAATATTTCCTGCATTACATGAGGTGCTTCTTTTTTCACCAAAAGTTATGTAAAATCATGTAACCTGTTGCACACGACTTTGTTCTGCCCTTGGGCTAACTCACGCATTTTCTCTTTGAACAGCATTCAAATTTCATTCCCTAGAATGTGCATAATGTACTAACAAGCTGAGACAGAGGCTATTATGGTTTTGGCTCATTATGGGGGGGTGGTGTGGGGGGGTGGTGTGTGAATGTATACGCTTTATATTATTTACATAAAGACATAAAATGGTGCAAACACCAATGTTAGAAGGCGCAATAAGAAACTTTTTAATGGGGAAGGGAGAGAATCCAAGAACCGTGTTGTTAATGCAAGCTTCATTCAACAGGTCATTGCAAACCACCTAGCTTTCCAATAAAAGACGGTGATTTGATACATACTCCTGTTTTCCTGGCAAACTGTCAATTTGTGACACAGCACCATAAAATGAGGAACCAAATGAAGTATAATGTTGAGAATTTTGTTGTTGTTGTTGCTAAAAGAGTAGTAGCAACAGCTTTAAAAGCAGGGAGGTTGTTTTTTCCACTGTGTACAACAGAATCCATTTCGGGAATAATTCTGATACCAATAATTTCGCTAAGAAAACACTGAAGTAGCATAAGCTTCTGCAGAATAAAAGTAAACTAGATCTGAAAGGCGAGATTACAAGCACATCTAGTGTTAATATGTTCATTTAAATAACATAAAATGGAATAGACACACACCTTATGTATAGACCCTCATATTAGCTAATTAGAACAATGCAGATATGATAATGATATATCAGATGACAAAAGTATAATTTTTATATAAATATGTATGTATGCATGTGTATAAAAATAAATACATATACATAGCCTATAGGCAGACACACACACACACGAATGCCCCATGTGTATGCGATATGCAATCATCACACCTGTCAGGTAAGCACATACTCATTAGCCATAATTAAACATAAATGTTCTGTAGACATTTTCTGCGAGACATTTCACTAACTGCAAGTATATTAATTTTTAAAAGTCCATACAGTATTTTACACTAGCTGTGAGGACTCTACTAAAAGTTGTAGACAGACCTCCACGATTTAGAATTTTCTTCATGTTCCCTCCGTTACAAATGTCTTTGTTCCTGGAAGAGCTACCAAAGTATTAAACCAGTCTAAAGCAAGTTGCTCAGATGTGATCTTTAGATAGGAACATACAGAGTTCGTATAATGTGTTTCTTTAAAAAGAAAGAAACCATTTTAGATTCTACACTTTGAGAAATCCCAGCACCTTTAGGACATTGCAGAATAATGAAAATAAATAAATATCATAAAAGATTTTGTGTTTTGATGCTTGTCTTCACAGGGATTTGGATTACTTTCACTCTGTGTTTCCTGGTTGATAAACAGGAGAAAAACACCGGCAGTCCAGAAGCAGCAGCAGCAGCTGCAGCAACAAAAAGGTCATGAAAAGTAAGTGCTATGCAAATAAAGGAAATAAAACAAGCAGATCATTTAAAGCATAAAAGAAACAGAAGAAACAACCATAAATCAATGTGCTTGGGAAAGAAATTAAAATAAAGGGCAGTTTGAAACAAATCAAAATGTCATCAAAACAGAAAATGGCAAAACTATAAAGAACTAATAGAATAAACAGTAATTGGAAGATGCAAATAAAAATAAAATGGAACTAACTGGAGCAACAGGTGATTGCTCTTGTTACACAAGAGACTGAGTGGAAGCAGAAGCTTTTGGATTTCCCCAAAAGATGGGAAAGCTGTTGGACAACTGGCCCTAGCTCGTGAAACCATAACAAGAAGTGACCCACCCATTTCAAAGTTTTAATCCAAATGTGTTTGAATTTTCTGACAGTCTGGATGCAAAGTCAGTGCCTGTTTCCTCCATTTCCTCCTGTTTCCTCCAGTAGGCTACATAATTAAAAAGAAACAAATCAATGTGGTATATCTGTTTTATTAGCTATGACAAGGGAATGACAAAGAAACAGTTACGGCCAAAATTTGTGAAATAAGCTTAACTTAATAATAGGCCAAAGAAAGGGCCTTAGTTGGGCGATGCATGGAGGAGAGGGGATGCTGGTATGAGGGGTTGCTCTGTAATGGCTTAAATTAAACAGTAACCTTCACAAAAATTGTAGAGTGGAGTTTGATGTGCTGTCAACACCAATGTGAGTAGCTGCATGCTGCCTGCCTGAAGTTCCCCTGGTGCCTCACTCCAACGGGGCGGTTGTCACGGCCGCCTTCCACGCGTGGTGGTCTGCAGGGCTGTCTTCTGTGGCTGGGTGAGGGACAGCAAGCTGTGCCTGCAGCTCTGGTGAGCTGCGTCCTGTCCTGCACTACCATTTGTTACCAACTTCAAATGGCTGTGCAACACCTGCGTTCTGGGCTAATCAGGCAAAACAACCGTATCATACTAGTGCAAAAGAATAGGGCAAAAGAGACTCGGGACTACAGTTGCAATAAGTTGCAGAGCTGGAGCCATTTCCTAACAACAGAAATAGATGAAAAAGTAGCTGAACAGTACATGTTCATCAAGCTTACTAGAAACCTAACACCCTGCTTCAACAGTTTATTTTGCTTTTTTTTTTAAATATATTTGTTCTTAAACAGCCCCTAAACCCACGCTGTGCAGTAATTTATACAAATATTCACAGGCAACGCTGCACTCAGTATATATAATTTTATTGTTTTGACTTAAAAGTCACAAGACTGAAATAAAAATGCACAGGAGGCACTTTGCCATACTGCCCCTAGAGAACAAGAGGCTGTCAGCCTGCGCTCTGTGCCAACAGGTTGCTGTGTACTAGACTAAACTGAACAGCAATAAGTCTACACAGCAGAGCTTTGCTGAAAGATGTGATCACACCTCCTAATGTGACTCCATGGCTCTGTTACTTACAGCTAAATTACATTATTATGACTTCATTGTTGAATCCCAATTCTCCTAATTATAGCCTAGAGATCTATTATTTGATTTTGTAACACCAAGTGCTTCTTTTCTAAATCATGTAATCTCTTGTAGCTTATTAATGTCAGGTTTGTGCACACGCAGGGACTTGGTTGTTTGCCAGGCAGAATCAAATTTTCAAATTTTCACTGTGTTATGTTGCAGGGGTTTGCTTGTTACAATCTAATTATATTGGCACTGAAAGCAAATTTATATTATAAAGCACTTTAACTCTTTCACGGAAACATTTGCATATGTAAGTGTCTCACCATTGGTCTATTAGGTTTTTCATTGGGAAATTTTTATGGGATTGTGTGGAAAAGAATAACAATTCTGAAACCATTAACTATTTATTTTCCTTTGAAAATGTGAATGTTTTCATTTAAAGTGATATTCATTGTAATAAATCTATGAGTTAAATGCAAGTAGGTGCCACACATGAAACTGCATTTAAGCTTTATAATGACAAAAGCAGAAAAATGGAAATTTATGGTTTTATTAAATGACATGAATTTTGAAATGCCATTTTAAATTGAGACTCTATTTCTCCAGTATAAAAACTGTCTGTCAGGTGGTTTGGGTTTTATTTACATAATTCCCAATAATGCTAAGTATCTTTGGTTACAAGTAGAGTACTTTATAGTATGAGCAAGCTTTAAAGCTTTAAAGTCTCTATAATATGCATCTCATTAGCTTCTGCTGAATTCAATGGAAGTTGAAGGGACTTATGATCTTTCAGACTCAGAGCATGCGCAAGAGTGAAATAAGAGACTACAATTCTCAATGACTACATTCCCCTTCTTGTATGAAGGTTGGGGCCATGAGTGGTTTTAAAGCTGTCTTTAAACTATCTGGCTGTGTAATGCATTCTGAGGGCTGTGAGGGCTGTGCCCTGGTCTGCTGTTCCCATAACATAAATAAAAGGCTGCTGTTTCACTTTTTCTTCCTCCCCTGGTGTAGCTGTGAGTGGCTCCTGAAAGGAATGGGTCTGTACCATCCCGCTTTCCTGGTTGCTTCCAGCCAACAGGCTTCCACTTCTCTTGCATGAGGTCGAATGACTCTGTGGCTGCAGCATAAATCATACAACTGGCGGTTTGGTGATTGATTTTTTTTTTTTTTCATCTGCCTCTGCTCTCCCCTGCCAATTTCAATCAGATCACTGATTTGGACTGATTTGCTGTGCAGTCAGGAGACTGTGCAGCTCAGTCCAATGCAAGAGAAAGGGCAAAGCCTGCAGCTGGGGCAGATGGAGAGAGAGGGGAGAGCAGGGCTGCTGCTCTCAGCAAGAGCTTGCAGCTACACTGAATTAAGTATAATATGAAACTGTACCCCAAACTCTAGTCTGATTACCTGCCTCCTCCAGCAACTAGGACAGATAAAAAGCAGCTAGCTTATAATGTGCAGCCTCCCTTCCCTGCTTCCGATACTTAACATTTTGTTGGTTCTGCATTAGTTAGGTTTCCACCATACAGAACAAAACATTCCACAGGGGGTAATCCTGCCTAGTATGTGATGTCTCTCAGCCATCAGAGAAGCAAAAGAAAGGATCAGCATTCAGAGACAACCCTAGAACTGAGCATTTCGGGGAAGATTTTGTCATTCAGCATATATTTATAACAGGCTGAGCAGAACGGAGCACAACCTGTGTTGCTGTTTGCGTACTAATATGAATATGGGATCATGATGGAGAAAACATATGTAGGCACAGTTGTCACTGGAAGTTAATTGATTGCAAGATTTACTGCCAACAGAACAGAGTCTGCCCCTGTTGCCCTACCTAAGTAGGCCTGGATGTTTAGACCACAGTATTCAATAGAACTCTTTCCATTGACTTCAGCGGACTCTATTTCTGTATGCTCCAGGTAGATAATGAGTGTGGTAGCCTACATAGTATTCTTTGATGAATCTCAGTAAGTACTGATGATGATATATGAAATAGGAATGATGTATTTCTCAGAAACAGAGTACTGTATTACTGCTTTATTTCTCCTTTATAGGGAGAAGCCTACCCTCCATTTTCTTCTTTCCAGGTGCACAATGAGAGATACTGACCCGATCTACTGGAAACTTTGCTAGTAAGCTCATCCTGCTGTCATTTGAAGAAGATCCCTATCTTTAGTACTGTGCTCCTTGTTAGATTTTCCATTTATTTATCCAGTCCATGGTCACCAGACCAAATAGCAGTTGACATCTGTTTATGCGGTTAGTGCTCCTTACTGAATCAGATCCAATGTCAGTTCTACTCAGTGAATAATAAAGTGTAGCTTTCAATGCCTATTAAAAACACCCCATTGGTGGGCTTCCCTGCTGAAGAAATGTAAACTCTACAACCAGATTTAATGGGTGGGTTTATATGTGGATCACCTTACACTGCACATGAGTACTTTTAATATTTGCAAGGATTATCAACTCCATTCCAAGTAGGTATCTGGAAAAAGAGGTGCAGGAACAACTACTTTTTCTAGATAGTAAGGTGTTTTTTCTGTGTATTTTGATTCTGCAAAAATATCCAGGATCACTAGCAAAATTGGCACCAGTCAAATCAATAATAAGAATAAAATGAGATTTCCATGAGAGAGTAAGATACCAAGAGGAAAACTGTTATCAAGATACATTGGAACAAATGAGCATTATATGTATTAAAAAGCAAATGTTAAATTTACTACAGTTGCAGGAATTTTAACCTCTTTGAGCTTATCCCTGTAAAATCCAAGCTTCCTATTAAAGTTCATCTGAAGCTACTAAAATGAGAATTGCAATTAGAATTGCATTGCACGTAGCATAGAAATCTTCTGAATTTCCCACACAGTAAGTTTATGCACATACACAGATGCATATTACTAAGCAAATAAGCACTATGAAATTTGAAAGAGCAACTCTTGTGTCTTCTGTGGTGTAAGTATGAGAGATTTGACCAAGGAAAGCAATAGTCCATGATAAAGAAGTAATGAAAAGCAATTACACAGCAAATTACCCTTCTGTAAGGATGTTTAGTAAGAAATACCGATCTGTGGCCACTTAATGTAATTTGCAGCAAATCATTGATCAAATGTATGGATATATCTGAGGGTCCATCTTATTGTGCTATTAAAGTAGCATATTCAATAGTTTTATGTAGCTGTCTAACAAGGAGATGAGTTTTTGACCGAAAAGAAGCTCCAGAACTTAGATTTTCCTTGTGGTAAATTCATAGGATTATGATCAAATAATGGATTGTGGTATTTCTTGACTGCATAGTTACAAAGCAATCACCTGCCATGTTTGCCTATCCAGCTTATCTTCCTAATCACGTCACACCATAATTGAAGATCTTAAAACAAATTCAGTGAAACTGCTAGAGAAATTGCCATGACAATTTTGATTCTGAACTTCGTATCAGTCATAGTAGCTGCTCACACAGTTTTCTTTTGCTACAAATATTAATGAACTTTCCTGCTTCTGTTTTCTGTTTCAGCATAGTTGATACTGTAGAGGTTTGTAGTTTGCTTTACACTTCTTTTTTGGTGAGGCGTGTATGTACATCCTGGCCTAAGCACATACACTGATATACTTCATTTTTGGAAGTAGCATAAGCAAATGATACACCTTGCTGGTGAAGCTGCAGATGTTTGACAGACTTCGGAATAGAAGTAAAGTCTCCTAAGCCCTACAGCTGTGGTTTCATTGTCACTTTACTTACCATTTATAAAGATGTATTAGATTTCTGTCCGTTAGTGTTTTGTCTCAAAACTGTGCTGTTTCAGCTGGATTTAATGCATGTGCACTCATGTATTTTTTTTTTTTTTCTAGAGAACATATTTAATACATAATCAATTATTAAATAGGGGGGGTGTGAAGAAATTGAACCAAAAGGAGACACCCATACAAACCCAATTTTTGTTGGCTGCATGACTCATTAATGAACCTTACTCAGTGCTCCTATTGTGCTGAGTGCCTTATAATGAAATGTACAGGGTTAATGGCTGCAGTGCAATGGGTTTAAGTAAAACCACAGCAGGTGTGTGCCTTAACGAGGTGTTAATGGGGAGACAGGTGCATGTAAATATGGAGCAGGAGGACACAGGAATGGCCAGGAGAGAGGGCAGAGCAATGTGACCACAAAGTGCTCTAAGAGCAGTTACAGAGTTAAGTGCTAATTGTGATGTGGTCTTTGATACTGGCAAGTTAGACCTGAAAGACTTCATCTATAGTAAAACATTCTGTGTTGTTACCCCTTCAATGGAAGAGGCCAGCACTAGGAAAACTCCACAAAGATCACTCTTGTTACTTTATGTATTTGGCTAAATGAGTTTTCTTAGGAAATATTGCAGAGAATTTTCCCCAGATTAATCACTGATTCCTAACTTGGTGCATGTGGCTTGGGCATGCAGGTATGCATAAGGGATCATGTCTCCACCTACCTTGTATAGAAAGCCTTTATATGAATTCTGCAGGAAAAAACAGATATTGATAGACAAGGGCCCTAAACTGTTGAGTGAACAAGCAGTAAGAAAGGCTAAACCCAAGCAACCTCAAGTATCTATCTTTGGCGCCAGGGAGATGCAGAGCTTCTCAGATAAAATCTGTCTTAAAGTAGGAACTGATTCATGTGTTCTCAGATGGTAAGAAACAGCATTTTTTGGGTGCATAACAGCTGACAGTGTAGGAAGCGATTGTCAGGAGTGGCCATACCATAGCAGTTCCAGAACTGGTGGCTGTGCAGGACACACTCTAGAAAAGCACCTTCCCGAACTTAGAAAGTTGAAGCCCTCTCTGGGCAAATTAAATTGTTAGTCTTTTCTACTAAAACTGTCTATGATGTCTCATATTCCTACCCTAGGAGACCAGTCACCTTGAGTTTTGTTTTACTATCTTTTTTATTTGGTTTTGCAAAAAATTATTAAAAAATGTTATTGTTGGTGGTATCATCACTCTCACATGTTAGCAACTATGGCTGTAAGGGGAATAATTCACAGGTCAAAACTTCTCCTGGCTAACACTGCCACAAAGATCACTATTTTTTCCCCTGGCTGACTTCTTATGATGGAGTCTGCTGTTAAAACCTTTTTTCAACCCTGGAGATAGAGGCTTCCTTTTCAACAGTAGAAGTAAAGCTCTGATTCTGGGAAATAATGGTCCCAAGAAGTATGTTTCCAAGATGCTGTGAAATGCCGTCTTGTTGCCTATTCTACTCTGCAGTACACATTAATGAAGTTTTGGGCAAATCAGAATAGATTCCTTTGGAAGATTCATGATGAACAACATCCTTAGCAAACAAATGTTTTTATTAGCACTTTTTTCTTCTTATTACTTCTTACATTTCTGACGGTTTCATCTCTCTTAGCTGTGAAACAGGAGTATATGATAAGTCGGCTCCAAATGTCATCCTCAGGGTATTTCTTTAGGCACCTGACAGGAGCGCCATTAGCTCAGATTACTCAATTACCTGATGGCATTCTGAAGGTGCCTAAAGAAATAACATGAATGTATTGCTGGAATTTGCATTAAATGTGAATGGGTAGTAAAAAAATCCTGGATTCTTTGCCCTCTTTGTGGTTTGTATTAAAAAAATAGCTAACTAGGATCTCTTATGTTAGAACAGCTGCATGCTTTTAAAAAAGCTCCTAAAAGCTATTTACTTTTAAAAATGTCTTTATTTATAACTTTTCATGGTTGAAAATTAAAATAGTCTATTTCCATTAATTTACACTGCAAAAAAATTAAACTGGAGAAACAGAAAGTTTAATGACACTGCTTGAGTCTCATGGAAAAAGGAAAAAAATACGCTAACCTCTGAAGATTGCTTGTTACTTTTTAAGGTAATCTTTTGAGTTGTTCATTTTTTTCAGTTTGTAAGGCAAGCTGACAGACACTTTGGACAACTTATCATGACACTGTATGCCATAAATGTGATGCAGTGCTTCATAAATGTGACAAAGCACTTGCAAAACAACTGTTGACATTTAAAGGCAACCTACTTCTCTAAAAGTAGGATATTTATTGTAAGTGCAGTTTGTTGAGATTCTCAGCTAATTTGCTACCTACACAGCTTTAATATGTTTGCGAAGTCAGAAGATGTTCATAATTGTAAGTGTCTATGAGATTACTGTGTTTTAAACCAGGCTTGACAGCACAATAGAATCCAATAAAAGAAAGCATCAGTTGTACCAGGGATGCTTGTACAGAAAGACAACATGAATACAAATAAGATAAAAAAATAATTGACAAAGAAACGGAAACATAAAAACTGCATGCGTATTTCTGGACTGCATTCTCTCCACATCACAATCTCAGGAGCCAAACATAAAAATACTATTGTTGTAATAAGAGTGGTTCTAATGAAAACTGAAGCATGTAGGAGTTGAGACAAAATAAAGCTGCTTCCGATCAGATTGATACATTAAATAATCTCTAAAAGATGACACATTTAAATTTTCCTATCTTCCCACTGTAAGCTGTTGATGTTACACAAAGATATTCTTATTCTAGTCTGTCAAAACAAAATACACTTGCAGCTTGATGGTCATCTGTAAATTCAGAGTTTGTTTCTCAGTGGATTGAAAAAATGCCAGCTGCATCCAGCCTTACACTGGAGGAGATCAAGTGATCTTTACAAAATTTAAATCCAATCAACATAATGGACTCAACAGAAACTCCCCACTACACTTGTCTGTTATTGTCATGATATACCAGATGACCCACAAGTAACACTATTGCATGAAACTTTTTAATATGAGAAGAAGCTATAGCAAAATAAAACTAAGCGTGATTATAGGAACGTACTCATCACTATAGCTGAAAACAAAAGAAAAGAAAGACCCTCCTATTTCAGTGTACCCAAAAGCTACTATCTGTGTGTTTTCCAGGTATGGCCTAATAGAAGACATTACCCCTCAGTAAAACCCTTGGCAGCTGGAAAGGGCAGTTGCACTGCAATCTACACTGCATTATATTCATATATCTTCAGCCATCATCACAGGAAGAATTTAGGAATGGCAATACTTACCTCTTGAAGCAGTATTCAAGGTTGCTTTATAAATCTTTTTTAAATGATCTTGCTTAAGAAGTTGCCATTACCCTCTCCACTCCATGCTTCCTCACCACATTACCATGGTGCTGTGTGTGAGCTGCTATGCACAGTTGAACCTGAGCAGATTAAATTTGTCTGTGCTTATAAAATCTTTGCTTCTTCCAGTGATTTCCAGAAGTGGCCATCAGAAGAAGCATGGAAAGAGATGAATACCTTGAAGCACAGATTATATTGATGCCAAGGCTTTACCTTCAACAGCAGCACTGTTCCACAAACTGTCTGCTGTGACAATTTAGGAAATTCATCTGAAGGCATTGATGTGTTAGTCTAGTTAGGAACTTTTTAAATAAGGCTTGAGATAAGGTGATGGTAAAAGTCCATCTATCACTCCTAGAGGGAAATGTGAATCACAAGAGAGACAAAAAGGAGTATCAGGACAAGCTGACAAATATCTGTTATGCTTATACACAAAAGCCAAAAGTGATAGGGAATAAACTGAAACCTTATAGCATAATGAAATGGATTCTTAATGGGTGTGTTAGAGATGAACACATCACAGGGTGACAATGATGATCTAGAATGGTACAGTTTCAGGAGGAGAAGCAGGGGAAAAATGAAAAGCAATTCAATATATGCCAAGAATTAGTACACTTTTCCTGCATTCCTGGAATGAGAGAAAGATAAAAGAGGAAAAGGACAGCCACACTTTCCTGATGAGCATGGACTACTTAATCTGAAGAAGGAGATTAATATCACTTATTTGGACAGGGAGAACTATGGTAATGGGGAAGGCAAAAGGGGGTGCAGATGAGTTTTAATTACCCAAGTATCTGTGGCAAAATAGCAAGGCAGAAGCAGGTCATTTGGGCCTGTACAATAGACACATTTCAGAAGGTGGAGAGAGGCTCTAGAGGAACAACAATTTAGACGTGATTCTAACTAGTGAGGAGTGATTGGTCAAAAATCTGAATATGGGTGTGATAGTAAACCAAAAGAGTTCATGATACGCAAGGAAAAAAAGGTGATGAGAATAACAGGAGTAGGACAGCAGACCAACTCAGGGATCTAGCAGATAGACTCTTTTGTGAAGAAATTTTATGGAAAATAGGACTTCAGAGAAAGTGGTGTTTATGATATTAAATATTAAAGGCACTGAAGCTACCTGGCTCAATGGAGGAGAAAAAGAGGAAATGTAACAAACAAAGCAATATAGAAGCTTCAGGACCACTACAGTATAAGTCAAAAGAAAATAAAGGCTAACAAAATGGAAACAGTGATGACTAAAGATGTGTATAAAGAAATACACTGACATGTAAGGTTTAGATCAAAAAAGCTGAGGTACAAAATGACTTATCAGTATCAAAACAAATAAAAGATGATAAGGGAAAAAAAAAGTTGATCCATGACAAAAAGAGAAAAGAAAAAGGGAAGCATCCATTACTTAACAGGAAAAAAGAAAAGTAGGTGTCATAGAATAGAATAAAGTATTTTCTGCCCTTTTTAATTCATTCTTCATCAAAAAGGTTAGCTACAAAGCCAAGATTTTTCATTTTAATAGAGGGAGATCTGTAGAGGCTGCAATGGGAAACGCATGAGTTAAAGTGTGTTCAGATGAGTTAGATGCATTTCAGCCGGCAGGACCTGATAGAAAATTCACCTTAAAGTTCTTTTAAAGTGAGTCAAGGCAGGCTGTAAACCAGAAATTATCATTTTCAAGAATATGGAAAGGCTGGGGGAAATCTCATAGGACTGGAGAAGGCAAACACAGTAACTGTCTTTAAAAGAGGGGAAAAAGGTCCTTCAAGTAGACTGGCTTTTAGAAAGGCACTTTTCTCAAAAAGGCAAGCATAATGTGTCCTAAACCAAATACACAGAGATCATTGTTCAGTTCTGAAATTTACTGGATACATAGCATTTTCTCTTGGTACATTCACAGATGTAATTGCCTGGGTTGGTGCATTACTATTTGCAAGAATGATGACCAGCAGAATTTAGGAAGCTTGAGACTCCTACCAAATGCAGGACTGAGGCTTCAGTTTGAAGACCTTCGTCCTGAGGGCAGATCTAGGAATCTGGAATTACAGCAGGAGAAGATGCATGTCCTTTCATTGGGGGATCTGAATCAAACTGGCACAACATGATTAACTTTGAGATAATTTAGTTTTATTTTTACATATTTATTTTTCCCTGCCACAAGATACAAGCTAGTATATTTAGTTAGAAAAACATGTTTAATTGTACTCTGCATAAATTCCCATTTAGAAAGAAAATGTTTTTCAAATAAAGTTCTTTAAATGTTTTGTGCGACATCTGGACTTTTTTTTATACAGAGGATCTGAAAGGAATTTACAATCCCAGACTCCTTGTGGTTCTCACATCTTCATAAAAAGGCAGCATACTGGAATGTGCTTGCTGCTGGGAACAGACACTTCACAATTAATAAGGAAGTAAAACATCTCCTACTAAGTGCAGGTTTGATCCTGTACTGCCTAGGAGTTTTGCCTGAAGGCCCTTCTGAAGAGGACTGTGAATTGTGTGTAAGGTGGGGAAGAATTTTAAAAGATTGTTTTCTCCTCTTATCCCCTAGTGCAGGGACTGACCACGTTCATCCTGGTATGGCCTGTGTCAGGATGCACATGCAACATTCACGCTGGGCAGTGGTGACCGGGATGTGTCACAGCCATCCTCCTGCAGTCACCATCAAGACAGATGCAGCACAAGAGAGAAGCTCATACACACAGCATGTTCTTCATAATGCCGATTCTCCAGACTATTTAGAGGAATTATAAATACAGTATTTTTATCACAGCTCTTAAAATTTATATGTTGCTTCCCTGGAATATCTGATTTCTGGAGTCATGTGACCATATAAAATCTTAATCTTTGTTAAAAAAAGGAAGTAAGTTTTAAACTCTTAGACTTCCAAAGAAAAGATGGAAAACATAAACTGTAAGGTTTCAAAAACAAAGAAGGCAAGAACCAACAGGTTTTATTATTTCTTCTAGTATTTTTGAGTTAATCTTACAATTTTTGATGGGCTAGGTCAACTAGAATATTGTCTTGGGCTTTTACTCTATGCTGTTCTCTTATTCTCTGTGTTTAAAAATCATAGTTGCTTTGAAGAAAAATGAACTCTAGTGCAGGGCTGTAGAAGAATATAACGTTCCAACAAGTTTCAGGAATACCTAAAAATTTAGGTGCCCACCTCCCATAGAAGGTCAGTGGCAGCCAGGTGTTTAATTCATGTACGCTCTTTTGCAAATCTCACCTGAAACCTCTGTTATTTTCAAGTAAGTGTTTTGCCTGTTGAACTAAAGGACCAGAATCGACTCTTGCACAGTATGTTTCTTATAATTACTCACAATGGGAGACTGCACTCACAGCCAACTCTAGGAGGTATTTCTGAGTCTCTGATTTCTAACATTCTTCACTTTCTCACCCTATGGTATGAACAGACTGCCTTATATTGCTGACAATTTATGTTTTCTCTCTAACACCCACCTACGTAGCATCTATGTTGAGCATTTACGTTTACACTAATAGCCCCTGAGAATCAATTACCATAAGAAGATCTGTTTCTTTACACTTTAACTGATGAATCAGTCATAGGTTAAAACAAGAGGAGGTAAAAAGCCAGCATGTCTGCACTGATTTTTTTAAAACCCTTTACTTAAAAATACTCTGGATACAGATTTTTTTTTTCTCTGTCATGTGCATGTTCAATATTATTTTGCCGGCCTTAAAATATGCTTTCAAAAATGGATTGAGCAAAAAAGCACTCAGGATTAACTGTATTTTTTATACACTCCAACACTGTGTTGTAACCCTGTGCAGCAGCATGCAGTCTGTTAGTTGGCACACCCTGGTGGAAGTAGGTATGATAGCAAGCTGGCGCCCGGCGGAGGCTGACTCCAGGCCTGAACAGATTTTACAAAGATGGTACTATGAGGCGGACAGAAATCGTATTCTGAGATCCCAAAGACTTGGGATTACTTACCAGCCCCGGGTAGGGTTCTGCCAGGGAGACTTTCTCCGTCCCTCACACACAGGGCTTTGTGGGGCACGTTGATGACTTTCCCCTCTTTCTAAAAGGCTTTCAGTGATAAAGCTCTGCAACGATGAGTCCTTTCTACCCCTGTCCAAAGTTTCTGCGGAAGTATGGAACTGTCACCTGTACAGAATCTGATGTCCGTCCTGATTTGTCTTCCACAGTCCAAGGTGAAATGATAAAGTAATGGCTTAAAGAACCTTACTTAGAGTTCTAGATTAGATCTCAGATGGCCAAAGTTGCCCAGTAACTGATTTTTTTTTAACCTTGTCAAGTGTGGTTTAGAAATTGTCCTGTTTAGAAATTCCTTCTCTTTCTCATTGCTGATCACACTGGCAGCAATACTGTTTATTAACAGACACATTTGTTTCCTATCAGGTTCCCTGCATTTCTGTAGATTTCCAGAATTAATCATACTCTGGCCGTAATGATCTAAGAGGTCTAATACTTCACACCATAGCAATAGCCGCAAAGCAGCCTGCATGCAGAAATCTCAGGGAGAACCTCTTGGGAACATGTACCTCTCCAGTGGCTTTTTCTCTGCTTTATAGTTTTCTACAAGGAAGGCAAGCCTGGGCCCCAGTTTTTGTCACTTCAGTGGTACCTTTCCACAAGAAAACTTACAGATGAATGCTTATCACATCCTCCTGGGAGCGAAGAGCCTCCCTTCAGAAAGTAATGAGAAGAACCTTGATATTCATTGACAATATGACCCTTTTGATCAAACACTGCCTTTCTAACCTGTGATTATGCACATGTACAATGGCAAAAGAGACACTGGATAAGCAAAGAGAAGTATCAATAAATACTTGCAAAATGCTTCCTAAGCATAGGCAGAATTATCAAGAAGTCATACGAAAAAGCAATTTAAATGCCAATCTCAAAGCTCTTGAGATCTTCCTAATTCTGAAGTTCACAGTGAGGAACTTATAAAACTACCAAAGGAAGCCCTTTTTTGGAGGAAATCCATTTCAATTTAATTAAACATCCTGAAAAAATATTTTGTAAAAGACAAATATTTTTAAAGTTAATGTAAGGCAACATTGATATGTATAATTTCCATCTGAGAAGTATAAAAAACATACGACTGCAGTTCATAGTGACAGTCTCACAGCAATTTCCAAATTATAGTGCCTTATTTTAGAAGTGAAAAGACTTTATTTTCAAACCACTGGTCTCTCTTCTTATATATTACTATCAGTATTAAAAAAGAAAAAGAGAGGTTTGATGGTCAACTCTTAGCCTCAGTTTCACATATATAAGCCTGGTATAGTGATGATGTGTAGAAGACATATAAATCAAGTGTCCCTTTGCAATGCAACCACAGTTAGAAAGAATTTGAGAAATATCTGAGTCACCGAAGTCAGTAACATCTTTGACTGAAAGCACTTGCAGAGCACATCTGCTAAAAGAGGAGATTGCCTTTTTATATAAACGCTTTTTGGAGTGGAACCACAATGCAAATAACCCCCAAAAAAGCAGGGAGACAACCTAACATGAATTAATGTCT
Organism: Cariama cristata; assembly: GCF_000690535.1. Classification (NCBI taxonomy): domain Eukaryota; kingdom Metazoa; phylum Chordata; class Aves; order Cariamiformes; family Cariamidae; genus Cariama; species Cariama cristata. Next base: position 68,645 of record NW_009624739.1, on the reverse strand, counting down.
TGCAGAGTCAAAAGTTTATGACAGCAGGAACCAAACTACAACTATAAACAGGCAGCACGATGCACAACACTGAGGCATCGTAGGTGTGGCTATTGTGTTACTTAAGAAACTGCAATGCGCAGTGTCGTCTCAGCTTCCTGCCAACTTTCCTGTATTGGTGGAGTGTCCTAGGCAGCAGTACTGCGGTTCTGCTTAGGGACTCAGGGGAAAGGTACATCTCTGCAGTTGTCATGCCCCATTAAATGAACTCCATTTTTGCTCCTAAATCAATCAGAAGAGGGGAGAAGCTAGGCTCCCATACACTGATTTAGCAAGATGTTATCCTCCCCTTTGCTGCTAAGTAGAACTGTAGAGCTGTATTTCAGCTGCAAAAACTTGAAGAAACCCCTATTGTACTTTTGCCTGTTAACTCAAGAGAAAGAGCTTTCAATATTTGTGTTTCCACAATGAGCAAACCCTTATATACCTGCCTTTGTCTGGTACTAATGACAGTCTTAATTAATTCCAGACAACTATCAACTATGTCGCCCTTGTAAGGATTTGGGCCTCTCCACATGGCTGTTTTCTCTTACATTCCATGGGCATGGTCCAAAGTCCATAGAGTCAACTGGACTTGGTCAAGTGTGCTTTGGCTTGGGTTCTGCATGCCCAGGTTATTTGGCTTTCATTGTTAGCAAAATTACATCTCTGCTGTGATTCTTCTACCCCATCTTCCCTCCATAAAATTATTCATTAATCTTTCCCATACTTATTTACAGGTATCTTTCACCTTTTTCATATGGTACATTGAATTAGCTCACAGTGTCATTTGCTTAGTGATTACACATGGCCATGGTTCAGTTGATGTCCTCCTGGCAACATTTTTAACTGAGGCAATTTGACTGTGTATCTGGTTACTATGTAATTTGATCTTTTCAAAATTTTGCTTTGTTATGGTCATATATTTGCAGTGTAGGTTTACTTTCCTTTGATCACAACACTCAAACATGTCTTTAGTAGAACAATGAAATTTAGTCCTCAGGGCCATTAATTCTACATTTTTTCATAAACTGCAGGAAGTTTCACTTTGGTCCATTTACTGCTTCTTCACCATTTTGCTGATACCCATACTTGAGGTAATGCAAGGTAGTCTAAAGTAACATAAATAAATGGGGAAATGACACTACGTCAGTGTAAGTGCTGCTAACAGAAGTTCAAGAACAGTACAGAACAAATAGGGAAAATACTGTATATGTAAATCATTTGTGAAATCACGTTAAAATTAATGACAAACAAAATTGAGTTCCCTTTGTGGTTGATTTCCATTTAGCTGCACCCAACAATAAAACAGTTATCAAAGAAAGCTACCAATTAGATTTTAATTCAAAACATTTCCAGAAAACAGTTCCCAAATCTCAATTGATATCTCTCCAACAACCTCCTAATTGCAGCAAGTTGGTGGTAAAGAAAAAAAAACACTGCTTTAAATGAAAAAGATGTATTCCGTCTGCTAGAGCATGCAGTATCCTTTTCTTAATTATTCCCAGAATTTCCCCTATATATGAGCTTCCGCCAGAGATTATATATAGACAGATAGATATGTATGTGTGTGTCTGTGTGTGTACGCACACGCACATGGACGTATGCTGAGAGAAAGAGACAGGAAATGTTATTGTATCAAAATCTAAGGAATTTATCTAATGTTCTACCACTTTTTCATGAAGTGAACTATTGGGCAAAGGTAAAAAAGACCACAGAGTTCAGTGCTGGGGAATTTCTTCCATTTAGTTTTACCAAGTGGGATGCCTCCTTGAAAGGATCTTTATATAATCAGGAATTCAGAATCACCTATAAGATGGCTCTCCAGAGACTGTCTGGTCTGAAAGCCTTATACACCCCTTTCACTATCCAAACACAGAATAAAATACGTCGTCTTACTAAGGAACTGCAGCAAAAGTTCATTCTTCCTCCACTTACCTGCATGAGGTAGAGACAGACCATCCCATGATACTGCCTTCATCTAATGTGAGATGATACTCTTCTACACTCTCTCAGTCTAGCCCTTGCTGTTTTCCTCTATGCATGATTGAAGCCTGTTGACAGCCCTCTGCACAGTCCTAAAAAAGTGAGGAAGATGACATCGAGACATCTGAAGCCCATTCTGCACAGCAAGAATATGATCCACATGACAAGAGATGGAAAAACTTAAAAATACTATTTAAGTTTTATGTTTCAATGAAAAACTTCCAAGCAGATAATCACTGAATGTCTTCGAGACCTGCAAAATCATCACTGCGGTGTCCAGGAAGCACTATAGATATCCAACCATCTTCCATACTGAAAGACCAGAGCACTTCACTTCATTGCAGGTCAATGAGCAACAGACATCTCTTGCCTCTAGCTTTCCTGTTTGGAAACCACGTAACCCTCTAAAAATATTGCACCCTTCTGAACTGGATTTTTAAACATTGTTGAAAATATGGTTATACTATACATTCTGGACTGCATAGTCTACTTTCATTGAGCTACCAGAGAAGATGCATGGTCAAGCTAAAAGTGAGGCAAAGGTTGTAAGAGGATAGTGCTGAGCATCCTTTGCAAAGAAGGACTAGATGCAGAAATCAGCATGCAAAGAATGTAACAGACATTTATTAGTTGACAGTGTTACAAAAGCGGATTTTTTGTCACAGTTCATGAATGCTTTCAGACATAATTTCAGTAACATCAGGCAATGCACCTCCTAGCATTCCTCTCACAATGAACTTTTTAAATCTGGAACCTTGGAACTCTTTCCATTTATGTTCTTGGCAGCTAGAGTTTCTGGGAGATAGAGATCTCACAGAGCTTACTGTAGTGGTCCTAATGAGATTTATCCAGTGTTGCTGTAACTTAGGGCAGAAGCTGAACTGACCTTACCACTCAGGATAAATGAGAAGAAATTGGCTCTGCAGATTCCCCTAGCTCTTCTGAGCCTAGACTGAACAAACAGGTTTATGTATGGTGTATGTGTGGGTTTAAAGGACCCTACTACGATCAGTTCCTACATAACATATCTGAAGGAACAATTGAGGGAATTCTGAGGTACTGTGCATCTGTAGATGAAAGAATTATCTGAAAATTATAGCAGTAAATAAATAAACTTTGGGCATGTTTCTCTTTACCACAATATACATGCTCTACTTTCATTATAAACTCAACCAATGTGGAAATGCCTTGATTTTCTCCAAAAAGCATTCATGGAGAGTCTGGCATCTTCAGTACACATTATATTAACTCTTGCAATTTTGTAAAATTCAGATTCAGTATAAATGTTTGTGCTCTAAGGTGCCATCTTTGTTTTCTCAGCTTGCTTTGCCAATTGAATTTTATTATCCCTCGTTAGGAAATGCCTCTTTAAAGGTCAGAAAAATCAATAATTATGTGAAAGGATTATTTTTTATAGACTGTTTTTTCCATTTGTTTGCAGAAAAAAAAAAAAGAACAAACCAAAACAAACAACAAAGAAGAGATCTGGGATCCCCAGCAGAGTAATGGAACAGAATCAAAAGGCATCAGCACAATCTCTGGCACAACGAATTTAATCATTGTATCCATTCAGAGAAGCTCTAACACTCTTTTATGTTATTCGCTATGTCCCTGACTTCCTGCATCTTTTACTTGGTAAAATTCACCCACAGAACAGTGCAGATGACTTCTCCATGTAAAGAAAAGTCGATCAAGTGGCAAAGCAACAAAGTTTGTCTTTGCCTTGTAATATCTGCAAAAGCTGTTTTAACAAGGAATTCTACTTGCCCCCCATTCTACAGCTAAGGTCAGCAGTGAAACTTGGTTCTAGATTCAAACCTTCATGAAGTTCTGGGTTATTTCAGTTCAAGTGTTTTGATCAGAACTGCCTTTGGTGTTTCAGTGAATGACATAAATAAGGAACCAAAGAAACACTTGAGCCCTGGTCAAGAGAGAAGGTTGTTACATGTCATTAGAAATAAAACTTACCAGCTATTGTCACAGCCATGCACAAAACAAATGAGAGGTGTAGCTGCTTCTAGTAAACATTTTTTGTCTTTCATCAGAGAAATATGGTCTGAATAATAGCTCTGACAAAGACCGGCATATCCAAGATCAAGACTACAACATATACCAACAGGCCAGAGGGGAAAATATCTCAGCTAAAGACCAAGCAAAAAAATCACTTGTAGCTGTGATTATCAGTCGGCCAGAGAATTGCTCCCTGGAAGGTTGTTGAGGCGCACTGTCCCACCCCCCATTCTATTACTTTATGTCTACAAGAGAGACACGGAAGTCACACACCAGTACCCACAGACATCCACATATGCTGACTTCATTAAAATCATATTGTGCTTTTTGCTGTCAGTTTTTTTATCTGTAGGAAAGTGTCCTCTCCCGGATGTTTTCTCCCCCATTTCCCTTTTTAAGATGCTGAGGACTCTGCCTCCTTCTTCCTGTGGGTAACTGAAAAAAAACCCACAAAAAAGGTCACCATTCGATCTCTGCTTTGTCTCTCACTATAATAAAATGATCTTCCGTTATATCACACTTTTATATGCTTGACAGCTATGCTTGACAGTAATAAAACTCAAGTCATAATCTGCTTTCAGTTAGAAGAGTCATCTTGAAACCCTTTGGTATTCTTGTCAAAAATAATAATTGCTCATTGTCAACATTAACCTCCTTGAGCCTGCAGATCCATCATTCCCATTGCTCAACTTAACAAGGATTACTGCCTACAAAAATCTGCTGTTCAGGTAATGGATGAGCCACTGTTGCTGCTGTATCTTACTAGATACTCTTTCAATAGTAGTTCATGGTAACACTAACCAGGAATCATTCAAAAGAAGTTCTAATTAAACTTTTGTTATAGTAAAAAAATATGGGCTTTGATGGAATTAAAATCATTCACAAAAATCTGCTCTTATTCAGAAATGCCACATATACTTTTAATAAAAAAAACCCCACACAAGTTTGGGGGGTTTTTTTAATGTTTTTAACCAGAAAGTCAAGTCTGATCTTGTACCACATACAGCATTTAAGGCAAAATAGGATAATGCTTGAGATGATAATGTTTCATAGTTTTCCATAAAACTTTTCTTGTTCAAAACATTTTAGGTGCTAGTCTCTTCACTTGGATATTTTAGGATATCTGAGCTACATGAAGAAAGTTGGAGACAAGATAGAAGAGTGTAGTATGTGATTAATAAGGTCACTTTGGAAAAAAAAACAAAAACAAAAACAAAAACAAACTTTTAAATTAAAAACAAATTTACTAAGCAGTTAGAAATCTAGCTAGATCTCCATTTGGGTAAGTAAGAAAATACAATACACTTCAAGGTGGAAATTCTGGCGCCATTTTAAAAAACAAATGTTATGAATGCTATTTCCATAAAACAACCTGACAAGACAGTAATTCCATTAAAAAAAAAAAAAAAAGAAAGAAAAAACCCCCCAACATTAAGCTATAAAAATTGCTCACAAATTTCAATCCAAGAATTACAGTACAACTAATTTGCTTCCTCATGACTGCATTTCCTTTATACTGGGTAAACTGAAGGGAAAAGCTGCTACCGCTGTCCAGGCATTTTCATTAGGACCCAAGAAGTAGCTGACTATAAGAAATATGTTTTTCTTAGGATCATTTGAGATTCCATGACTTGCTTTGCTACCTTCTTCAAACACATCTTTGAGTGCATGGTTCCTAGTTGTATTAACGGAACTTGAAGTAAAAACAGTTATCAGGGCTATGTAATGCTGGAATGGGTTACTTAGTGGCAAGGTAGAATCATTCTTGTCCAAACGTTTTTAAGAAAAGACTAGACAAACAACAAATGTGGATAGTCCAGGGGCATGTGAGCCTGCTTCAGTTCAGTGAGTTGGATTAAGATTTCTTCTGCTCTATAAGAGCTCTATAATTCTGTGACTATTGTCCAAATCCATATTGCTTCATCAGAGTCCCTGTTTCTCCCTACACTCAGGTTCAAATGGCCATACTCCCATTAATAAAGATTGTACGTATTTCTTGATGTAATGCAGATGCTTTGTCTTTTTATACTTTCAACAAATGAGCTGCAGGACTCAGTCTTCAACAAACTCTTCAAAATGAGTAGGAACAACAGCAGCTCTGAGGAAAGCTCCCTCAACTTGAACTAACGTGCAAAAGGGGTATCCACAGAAGCATGTATTAAACCAGAATGTTTTGTTATGCTAACTAATTATTTTACTACAGACTTCCTCAAGTAGCTTTAGGTAACCCTGTGCTCAAGCCTACCTCCTAGTATAATATTCTATCAAGCATCACGTCACTCTTCTGTGAATCAGCAATAATACTGAAATCCTTCCGATGTGAACAAATAATGTAAGCCAATCTCTCTAAAAAAACAAATGGAAAATTCAGAATGAATTAATCTTTGTTCATATTCAACTATGTTAACGTCAAACATATATCTGTAAATACTAACAAAACAGTATCGGTGTTAGTCACTGACTAGCAAGTTACTAGTCTATGAGTCTTCTTGTCTTTGAGTAAGAAAGACAATGAAAGTTATTCTCTGTTTTGGATCACTAGGAGGTGAATAGTAATTTTGAATAGTATAAATACTTTCCCAACTTTGCCTAATTATTCTTATGCCTCTAAGGGAACGTGAAACTCAATCCATATGTCAGTGAGAATATTCTGAATCCACACCATTTGCTTCCTTTTAACCATTTCCTAAATAGGTTCTTCTATACTCTGTTAGCAATGTACACATTTCTGAATTGTTTAGCCTCATCTTTGGATAAATATGACACTTTATGAAAATGAAACATTCTTTGTGCAAGAGATCACAATGTAACTGGTACCACATAATATTAATCCTAAATGTGTTTATAATTCTAGAATGTAATTAGTCTAAAAATATTTGTGCTTAGCACAGAAGTATGAGATTCATAATGGAAATCACAATACTCATCAATTGTTACTGACCTATAATAATTGTTAAAATATCAGAATTTGATTGGGATTAACATGTGAAATGAAAGGTTCTGCGTGTGATGATGCTAGTAGCATTTGCGGTGTTATAAAATATCACATTAGGCTTGTATTTTCCTAACTGGAGAGGTGCCAGAGCAGTGAAAAAAACAGTCATTTTTGTTGATGACAAACAGTGATGCAAATTTGAAGATATCCTTAATGCATCAACACCAGCTAAAGACGTGGCTCGAGATTTTATTCATCCATTGAATGCAACTGCAGAAACATGATCTGAGAAGGTGCATTTTATAACATTACTTTGATCAAAACAACAATGTTGCATCTTATCCAGGTTCATTGCACACAGATCATGTATTTTAATCTAGAGAGATATAAAGAGAATTGTATATGATGACCTCATCAGCCTGTTGACCTTACTATATCCAATGTATCTTCTAAAAATAATAGGGAGATCTTCTTTGATGTCCAAACATGATGCATAAGTTGCAACTACTGTGAGTTAAGTGACAAGGTGCAGAGATTCACACTGTAGCCATACGTGCATTTTGACCTCGCAGGCATGAAGCACTGCTGGTTCTGATGCTATTAGACAACTCAGTGCATAGTGGCGCCTACACTAAAAAAGTCCTGCCTGTTCAGTGAACACAGCAGTGTGGCCAAAGATCCATCTGAAACAGCCACCTATACTATTTTTGTGGCTCATCTGACAGATCCTGATCAGTTTGAATAAGGGGAGCAGTAATCTATGATTGCTCTTCAGATGCCTCAGAAGGTTTTAGACTGTTTTAGACTTTAGGGTAAGATGTATTATTTCAGTGCTTACTACAATGTCCAAATGAAAGTGAGCACAAATTGCTATAATTAAATCACTCTTACACAACCAGCACAGAAACACCACACCACCATTCTTGGGCAAACTGGATTTCCCAAAGCACAATGCTCTTTAGCTTGTTGGAAGGGGGAAATAAATAATTCTGTGAATGCTAACACTTCACCTCACTTTTATACCTCTGTAGTTTTCAAAAAAAAACCAAAAAACAAAAAACACCACAAAAAAACACCTCATTGGGATTTCCCTTACACTTGAAGTTCCTGCTGCTGTGATCCTGCTACCTTCTGATGACAGGCCAGTATTTCCAAGTGTTTTGGTTACTTAAAGATCTGGTGGGCAGAAATAGAGTTTTACAGGGCAGCTGATCTACATATTTTTGGCTTCCAGGAATGACTTGCTCATGATCAAACTACAATCAGGAGACCTGCTGCCCAGGATACCAGTATTGGCTACATTTTATGTCTGTCTACATGGCATTATGTATAATGCCAGGATTCCAGCCTAAAGGGCTGAGCTAAAACATTGACTTAGTTGTCAGGAAACTAGAGACCTTTACATACAGGTATTTGTAAAGTACTTTGCACTTTTTGGAAATATGGAGTAGGCTGAGCTGTCCATGAATACATAACCAAAGGTTTCCTCTTTGTTTCTGTGAGGTACTTCTAGCCTGTAAAAGTGTATTGAAAAACCAAGTCAGACAGGTACCTACCTAATTACTCCAAAAATACAGTCCTATCCCAAATAATAACTTTTTAGCAGTATCTGGTAGGCTTACCACACAATTGTGGTTTCACCAATTTTCAGTCTGTTCAAAAATAAAAGATAAATGTCTTTAATAAGAGTATCTCCATTATAATAAGCCATGACCCTGATAATACTAAGGCAACAATGTAAGACCAGTTGTGTTGGTACAACTAATGGCATCAGTTGTCCCACAAAATTGTATTCAAATTATATGTGAGGGCAATCAGCTCAGTTTGACAGCTAACACCCAAGTGTACACTTTTGGTCTCACTTTATTAGAGAACTTATATGCTTACTTAGATCAAAAAATTCAGGCATAGATTTATGCTGATTGAGAAAGAAAGGGCCACTTCTGATAAATTCTTCTCCTCCTCCTCCCCATGCCCTGCCTTCTTAGCACTTGTTGGGTTATCAGACTTTCCTATATCACATGTAGCAAAGCTATGCAGATGCACAGCACATCCATTTAGGAGCACAACTCCCCAGGGTATTTTTCTTCATTCAGTGCTTGACCCTCCTACGTGCCTCTTGTTTGATCTGAAAGACAACCAGAAGTGTTGACAGCCTGGACAGACATACGCTAGTTGGCGGTCACCACTACTCAGAGGAATGCTGTTCAGTGTAATGTTCCTGTAACTCCAGTTCTTGAATGCTGCGTCCAATGCAGCACTAGAGGAAGCAGTGTAATGCAGTCTGTAATCACAAAGTACCACTGTCTCTAAGGTCAGTTTCATAAAGCCTAAAATGGCTTTAAAGACTTTTGTGTAAGGTCAGTTACTATTACCCATTTTTTGAGGAAGCAAAATCGTTATCTTGTTAAACTCACATTCATATTCCAAACATCACAGAAAGGCTATTGCAGCAGTCAACTCCATGTAAACTTTTCTCTGTTTCAGAAGTGGGCTATATTAATGGTTTTAATGTAGTGTGTCCTGTTTTTTTTTTTTTATTTTCTGTTTGCTTATAAGCGGACAGACTAGACCCTGTCTTCAGAGGGAACTTCAGAATCACAAAATACCCTGGCAAACATCAAGACTTGTGCTTAATCTAGCCAAAGGCAATGTGTCCCAAAAAGGAACTCAAAGAAAGCTGTATTCAGCTACAAAAACACATTCAATCCACTTCACAGAGCATTTAGTGTTGATTTGGTTAGTGCAAATGTGATATTTGCGTCAAATTCTTGTGTCTTTAGAGTAGGTAAGAAAAAGGTCAGCCAGGCATAGTTTCCTTACTTTTTTCTAAGTGGGACTGTCTGCATGTACAATATTCCTTGTGGAAATAATAGAAAAATTGAAGTTAGATGATGAAATGATATAAAGACTATCCAAATATATCACCTCTCATCTTAATCTTCTATAATTGCATTAGCAATGAGTGACTTCAGTTTCTGCATCAACTTACTGCAGTTCCAAAGAAGTGCCCAGGTTACAATGTGTGTCTGGACCTAGTTAGGGTTTCCCCTTGAATTCTGAATCAAAACCCCATCGAACACTAAAGTCTCACTCTCTCCAATCACCACTGCTTATGAATAGGATCTTTCTTATGTTTTCCTGCTGTTGTTGTGTGCTAACTGCCCCTGCCCCCTTCCCAATCTCCAAACCCATGTGAAAGGCTAATTTATCTTGGCAAGGGCAAGGGAACCCTTTGTATTGAACCTGTGCTGAACTTTATTAAAGTAACTGAGCAAGGTTTTTGAGATGTGCCACTGCACTACAATCTGCTTTTGTTTTATTCCTCTATTATTCTTGCGTTTTCTTTTAAATACTGAAAGACTTTTGTTTGGAACAGACTTGAACGTAAGCCTGAGGCTTATTACATCTCCTTTCTCTTTTCTGAGTTACTAATAGGTGAGATTGGAGAGGCATTGAATAATACAAGCCCACTCATTACTCTCATAATGACAGCTTTGCAGCCAGCCTCTGCAGAAAGATTTAGAAATGCACACGTGTTTGAATTACAAGTGGCTTAAAATGGGAGCCCACCAGTCCGAATAAAAGATTTACTTATCACCTGCCTGCTACTGTGTTAATCTTACAGGTATTTGACAAAACATAATCACAAACAGGCCAGCCAACATTTTGACTATAGGGATATGTTACACAGAGTTTGGGGATTTTGGCTGTTTGTTTCCCCCCCCCCCCCCCCCCCCGCCATTTGAAGGGAGGAAAGCTGGGAGAAAAAAGAATTGGTATTGACTATGTTCACCAGTACACCAAGATCATATCTTATGCAGATAATACATGAACTTCCAGTGTGTGTGTGTGCATATGTGAAGAAGCCAAAAAAACATCCAAGGACCAAGACACCGGTACCAAGAATTTGTCACAAATATTGCCAATATATATTAACTGCATCTTCAGCTATCAGTTCTGACCCAAAATTAATATGCACTGAAAGGTTTTATAAATGCTATAGATGTATTTTTACCAAAAAAGTTCATGGTGTCAGAATAATTCCTGTTAGCCATACAAAGCGTATGATTCCAATGACATTTAGAGAGATTATAAAAATATTTTGACTTTGCCAGTATTTGAGGGTTTCACATTAGCCTGTTGATTTTAAAACTTCATCTACAACCACTGACGACATTACAGGTTATTGCAAAAGCCACTTTATAACAGGCAGATCTGTCATGCAACAGGGTGCTGATTTTAGCTGGTTTATTACTTCATCCTTCATCTGTGACAAGAATCTTGGGCGCTTGGGTATGGTAGAAAGAATATAACCCTGGTAATGGAAAAAGATATTCCTTACAAAGAAACTTCTTATCTGAGTTGTACCATCACAGAATCACAAATCTTCCTATTTCCAAAATGTTACTTTATATTTTTGCAGTGCTGTGTTTTCTTCTTTTTTTTTTCTTTTCTGTTCCACTGTTTTAATTTCGGCCAAGCTACCAACATACATAGTTGACTGCATGAGGAAACTAAAGATACATGAAGAGTTTTGTGCACTGACTTCTTCCACAGTTTATGCAGATCACTGAAGAGAATCAGTCTAATCACAAAAGTAATTTCACTGGTGATAGCATTTATGTGCAAAAAGACATGAGGCTCAGAGATGTAGTTTTTTTGCCTTGCTGAGTTACCATGCATTAACTAAGAGTTCAAGAACTAAAGCAAATTACCTCATTTTTCTTTGCTACAAGCTGAAGTATGCAGTCTACAAGTACTGCAGTATCTTGGTTGTCTCTGTATGTATTTACTTAAGCATCCTGTGGGTTAAGGGGAATCATAAGTTTATAAGATGACTGGTGAGAACCATTTAATCAAACTTTTTTAAAGTAGGAAAGAATAGCATTAAATTTTTTGCAAAATCATTAATTGAAGACAGTTTTCTCAAGACGCTTCAGGGGATAGCTAAGCAATGTTTAGGAAATAAAAATGATTTTTTTAATTGCAACCACTCTCCCTAAGATTTTAGGGTTGTTTTGTGTTTTTTTTTCCAAACAAAATGACAACCAAGATAGTTATCACTTTTTACACAAAACTTTCACCAGGAAGAGGATGTTCCCTATCTATTTTAGCTCTCATCCTAGAAGGTAGTAGCCCACTGCATACCTTTTCCTCTTTGCCTTTCACAGCTTAAAGCCTTATATTTAAGGTAGAGAGTTAGATGTAACTCTTTAGCTGCTACCATGCTGTTCTCTGATTGTAGCTGGAAGAGAACTTAGTTTGTGTCTTTGGAAGGTGTTAGAGTAGGTGATCATACAGCATGGGGTCAGATCTCTAGCTGGCATTAACTGGTCTCATTCCACTGAAGTCCCTGCTGCTGTGTTGATCCAGGGTGGCTGAGACTCTGACCTGTTAACCAGAAAGATGTGTTCCAGTCTGTGTCAATACTGGGCAACTCTTTCCTGAAATTTAGGATTGGAAATAATATGCTCGTTTGGATTCCACTTCGTGATAACTGTTGGCACATGTCAACTTTCTAACGGCAGAGCAAGAAAGAGGCACCATCAGCACAGTCTGCTCATGCTGCTGCTGTTTCTGATGCTGACACTTTTGCATCCTTCCCTGTTGATGCCACTGCATATCCTTGGGATAAAAGCCAAACAGCACTTTCTTTGTACTCTCCTGCCAAGACAACTTTAACCCCCTATACTCCCTCAAAATATAGAACTAGTGATTTGGGCTGAGCTGAAATTCCCATAGAACTTACAAAAACTTAAAACAATCACTCTAAAGGCATGGAAAGGACTCATACAATATCATATGATGTGCAGTCAGATTAATTCATGGTATATTAGCTGAAAAGCTCTTGTTCTGTAGCGACAAAAACATTGCTTTTCAATTAAGAAATTGCTGAATGTATTGTCTCATCCTTTCAAAGTACTTTCACTTCTGTGTTGTGTGTCTGGTTTCCTGACTTACTAGTTACAATTGTATATTCATCTGCCTACACTAGATGTAACAGTAGTTTCCACATTATAGTTTTTCCATGAAAAATAAGCTGAGGAAGTCAGAGGTTTGGCTTTGTGAAACCTCATCAGTAGGATTTTGGTTTTTTCCAAACCAAGATGAAACACGGAATTCATGTTCAGGTACTCATTCTTATTGACTCCTTGAAATTGGGACTAGTGGGTGTCAGTGGAATGTTCCACTTCTTACTTATCTCTAATTTTTCTCAGTACAGTCTGAACTCGCGCAACTTTCAGCCTCTCTGCATATTCTAACCCTGTTCATTCATGGTCAGACTCTTCTACCCTGTCAACAGTGTAGTACTTACACTGGTTGCCAAAACACTATTTGTTGAACATGGTACTATTTAATGGAAGTGTGGCTGTTTGGCACTTGGCCTGGGACATGTGAAAATCAAATATATTTTAAAATTATATGTGGTTGAAACAGTTTATAATACACAAAAGTCAGAAACATGATGATTTTCAGAAGTCTAGAAGAAGTAGGAAAGTTTGGAAAAGATTTGTAAAGATATAGCATGGAAAAATATGAGCAAATAAAGGTTAAGCCCATTGCCAGCAGCAATAGCAACAGTAATTTTAAAAAATCCTGATTCAGACTCTGGTGGCTATTCTAGCAGCACCACTACCCTTAAGTGGGAATGCCACCTCTGTCTGTTTCTTTGTTTTTCCTGTGACTATTTCTCCTTTTTCCCTGGGTTCTTTTTGTCTTCATGAATGATTTAAATGAAGCTTGATAATCTTTTCTAAGTTTAAATAGTATCTGTCTAGCTGTAACAACAGGAGACATAACTTTTTCAAGATCTTGTTTTCCCAGCTGGGGACTTTGGAGGCAAACTGGCTAGGCTTTGAGTTTGCTTGGAGAACTTGAAGTGGAAACAGAGTATATGCAGACTCACACAGCTCTTCCATCTGGTTTGAAATACCTTTTTAAAATAAGCTGTCTTATTGTGATAAGGGAACTCCGTGAATGAATCACAAAAATCCTGTTAAAATGTTCAATGGACAAATGCTTTTTTAAAATCTGGACTTATATGTGACCATTCAGTTAAAATTATTTTGATGTTTTGTGTTTTCTCCATCTCTTAAAACATATGAAGCAATTGTTGTTTTTCCATAAAGCACGACAGCTTTCAAACATTGAAAGACTTAGAAATTGCTTCTCATTACACTGGTCAGTAAACATCAGGGTGAACTTAATGTATTTTTCACAGAGTAAGAATTCCTAAATTGCAGTTCTTTATCAGTGTATAATTTTATTCAGCACAAAACAAAAGACAGTAAACATTCTTTTGGCTGATGTACTTTCAGGTGACTTCTTAAAGTACTGCTTTTGAAAGATGCTACACTGGCCTATGAACACCAATACAGAGATTTGAAATCAGTGAGACTGATAGAAAGAATAGGATTTGGTCCAAGTCACATCTTTACTAAGATTGAAACTTGGTTATTTTAATTATTGAAAAATTCTAGCAAAAGCACTGAACAGATACTTTGAATATGTAATTGAACTTAATGCCCAAAATAAAAAAGAAAGGCACTGGGGCTGTTAACATCAAAGCTCGCATCTACAGTCGAGGCCTTGCAACTGAAAGCTCCTTCTGGAAAAAAAAAAAAAAAAAAAAAAAAAAAAAAAAAAAAAAAAAAAAAAAAAAAAAACAAAAAAACACAACCAAAAGCTTGGAAAAATCTCCATATTTCAGTGTCACTTGAGTAAAACTGACATGATAAAAGCAAATATGTGAAGGAAGAAAAGGCAAAGTGGGGTCAGGTTCCAGCACCCAGCAATACTGTATCACACAAAGTCTTACAAAGTCTTAAGTAATGAACTTCATTAAAAAGTAAATAAAGTATTTCTTAAGCAGCTACAAATGAGACTTTTTCCTATAGACTACTGAAATGTAGCTACCACAGTATCAAAGCAAATAAGCAACAGATACATGGAAAGCAACGCTGTTCAGATGGATGTTTCTACACTGTTGCAAAGCACAAATAGTTAACATAAAAGCCATCTTCTTCTGGCAGATGATTAATTTTGGGGGTTTATAAAAGAACTCATCCTCATGATGATCCACAGAACGATTCTACTAGCCAAGTGATATGTTAAGAATGACTAAAAAGTATTGCCTTAAAATCACTAGAAAATTTTCAAAGCAATTTTTGTTAGACATACTAGTCAAATCTTTTAGGCCCTAAACTCTTTCTAGAGATGCTGAGGGCTTTCCTATTCTCAATATTTCTGTGGAAGCTGATAGTGCTTATCTTCTAACATAGAACTTTTCATATAGGTACAGACATATATTAAAAAATACTTACAAACACATACATACTTCCTCTTATATATATATTCAATACACATATAGATAGATTGATCAATCAATCTCAGATGTGACCTGGATGAAAAATAAATCTGCAAAATCGTTTACTTTTAGCCTGGGTTATTTCAGTGGTCCATGTTTATGTCACTGTCCTTCAAACAGCTGTAGCAGCCTGTTGTGAAGGTCACAAGCTGTACTGGCTGTAGATAAACTGGCTTGCATATCAAAGACAGTATTATGTTGACCTGCAATCTCAAGGACAAAGATATAATACCTATTTCTTGATTCTGTTAAAAGACAGCTTTATGTTGGGGTGCAATAAAGGGGCACCACCATTATAGATGTTTGTAAAATGATACATGTTGCCTAAATTGACCTAGAAATCCAGGATCTCTCACTCTACTCATTTTTGTGCACAAATTACTACAAACATTGACACAGACTTCAAATTTTAATTATGATATTCTATCCTTATTGCTAGTAGCTCAAGTAAAGTTAATTGAAAGACACACACATACCCTGGGTTGATGGAAAATGCACATCTTACTTCAATAGTACAGTGATAAATTTCCCAAGCTAGACATCTAAATAATAATAGCTCCCTCTCAAAAATACACAGCGTGTTATATGGTTTGCTGCTGCTTTACAAAATCCAAGAACAAGAAATGAGCAGGAATAATCTTACTTTTAAAAATGAAAAAGAATAATTGAAAAATAAATATACTAGAATACATACATTTCAGAAAACTTTTGCTCTCCTGATTTGACTTTGAAAACACAAACCAGAGTACTTTTGTGGTTTGGGGTTTTTTTGTTTGGTTTTGTGGGTTTTTTTGTTTGGTTTTTTTGGTTTGTGTTGTTGTTGTTGTGTTTGTTTGTTTGTTGGTTTAATAAAAAGGAATAAAGGTTGATTATTTGCATTTTCCAAAATTCTCTTTTTAACTTTTTCAAGCAATTTTTTTTTTCCTCTTTAAGCTATTTTAGTGCTGTTTCTAGGCCCAAAAGTCAATAATACCTGAACCATGCAACCTCCTGGAACACGGTTACACATAAACACAGAACAGTACAGATTAACCAGCTTTAAATCTTTCGATTACACACACCACCCATTACCCACAAAATGAACAAATCCCAAAGTACACAAATACCTCTAAAAGGTAGACTTCGTGTGGTCAAAGAACCACATGGTCTTTCAGGGGGCAGGATCTGAAGAATCCTGATAATCACAAATACACAACTTCCTTTATCCTTACTTCTGAAAAATGAAAAGTCAAGCTGAGCACATGGCCACAGTCTCCTGATGACAATGCTCAAGTTCATTTTCTCTCTGCACATGCAGTAGTTATTATTATATATTTCTTCTTGTAAGGCACACAGTTCATAATGTGTTTTTTCACAGTTCTAGTTATGATAAAAAGATTCCAGCTGTCATGTTAAATTTCTGATATTCTATGGTAATATATCTGAAATTAGATAAAATAATGATACAATGGATATTATCTTTTTAATACATATATTACATACATAAATAGAAAAAAGACTGTATACTTTGGCTCAACCAATAGCATTGTCTACAGTGAACAGCAACAACTGATCAGCATGTCATGCATTTGAAAAAACATGGGTATGTATTGATTACTTTTTTCTAAAACAAAAGACCACAGCTCTATTCTTTCTCACAAAAACCTGATGTGACCCCAGTTCTTTTTAAAGACAGTCTCTAAGTTTGCAGATGGTTGAACTGCAATTCAGTCCTCGCCAAGAAACAACTTGCTATTCATCCAGAGCAGTAATTCTTTACATAGACCTTGACTCAGCAAAATACTAGAGCATCTACTTAACTTCGGCAAGTGTTTAATTGATT
>NW_009624739.1:21997-51472 GCF_000690535.1 Cariama cristata | reverse complement strand
GAATGCAATTCTGCTTACATGCTGTGTTTAACTGAAATTTTATTAGTTAGCAAGTGTATTTCATTCTCCATCACTTTGTGGAGGTCTGTTTTATGAGTGGAAATGCATATCCTTGAGAGTAGATACTCTTTTATTTCTTACAAGTTATTAATTGATCTTAAAATCAAAATTACGTTACCCATGAACTAATCTTTCTGAGAACAAATGCATACTTTCTCTCTCTATACACACACTATATATACAGTACATATACTATATATACAATACCTATTTTATACATATATATATACAAAATACATGCTATATATAGCGATTGAAAATACAGCTCTCATTCTTTCAGTGCAAATTTTTCTGAAGACTACAGTAGTGTCATGAAAATGATGAAGCAAGTTCCCTATATTTAAAATGAACTGCTGGATGTATATAACTTTTTTTAATAAAAGCACATTCAATTCACAATCCAGTCAATTCCCATTACCGATTCAAAAGCAGTTTCAAGTATTATATCTATGTCTGAATGCTTGTGCCAGTTTCTGTGGGATTGTAATTATGTTTCACATATCCTATAACCACTTTCCAAAGCCTTTGTATTCTCTCATGCTGTGTGAAAGACCTTGTGAAACTGAGAGAAAAAAAAATGATTTCTCACAATATGCAGTAAATTACAGAAAGCACGTTGGGAAAGAGAAAATTCTAAAAATGATAATTTTGAGTACACAATTTTTTTCAGATAATTTTTTTCTTTTTGAAGTGGATCAAATTAAACATGAAATTTCTACTCCTTTCTAAATTGATTTTCTTAATATACCATAAATATTTTCCAATTCATTAATACATAAATATGGTTGAAATATGATTATCTTTAATATTTCTGCCAACTGGCACAAGAAAAATATATTGATGATCAGGACCTGATTCGGTTTCCGTTAACTTCACAGAGAGCTGGACTACATTCTAAATATATAGTGCAAAAAAGAGAATATAATTTTAGGTATAAATACTTACCCATTAGAAAACATTTGCAGCTTGTAATAATTCAAATAACTAAATATGCAATATAACAGATGAATGCATTACATGCAACAAACCAGATATGCACCACACAGGCAGGTGGAAATGGCCTGTTGTGGTGACAACAGTGAGTAGGGAAGACAACTATCCCGAAGTGTTCTGCATCAATAGTGCATACCAGATGTTCAGAAGATCCTATGCATTTATAGGGGCAGTAGTGGCAATAAAGCATCAATTTCTAGAATGCTATAAAAGAGAAAATTAGCAGGCCTCAGTCCTATAGATGGGTCTGACATGCGGTACTCTGGTAAGCACCGGGGCATGCAAAGGGGCAGGAGCCCTTCTGTAAGGTTAGTCATTATATGCTCTTGTTTCTAGTTTTGAGACACCCTCCTCCACAGTGTCACTGCTCTGGATTATGCTAGCTGAGTACAGAATCCCTGGTGAAAGCCTGAGCAAAGCAACTAGTAACTTCACTGAGACCAGGGATTTCACCTCTCCTGCAGAGCCAGTCTGCCCACAGTTCCCCTCTCAGTAGTCTAACAATTAAGACACAATAAAAGATGCTGACATGCTGTGTAAGCATTGTTTCTGACTCTAGTTATCCCAATTTTTTTTTTTTTTATGTTTTCCCCTTAAATGAGAAAGACATCAGGTGTTAACTCAAACACTGAGATGCCTATTTACATCTTAGAGCAAGCAGTTTAAACAGTGTTATATGCAGATGTCTAAATATTTTGAAAGTATCTGTTTATGGAAGTAAAATGAAACTACCTGTTTAAATTTGGAGAATTTTATTTAAAACCTGCATGTAGAACTGAAATTGCTTGTTGGTTGATACACTGTGCCAAATCAGGCTTATTTACAGAGTATATGAAGTGCTTGGATTTCTGTTTGAATCAGGAAAAGCAATACATTTGAATTTTCATTAGACTGCTCCATTTTTACAAAAATGATTCATTGTATAAAAACAGTAGTAAGTGGCTTACTCTCTGTCTTTGTCAACAGACAACTGGCAAATTGCTGGCTGCATAATATTTCTGTTAGACTACTTGTGTATGGAAATCTGACTGCTTTGCAAGCAATTTAATCAACAGTGTAAATAACCTGTGTAAAATAACCAACAGTGCAAATGCCTTTAAATAATCAAGGCTCTTTAATGTACATAAGATAGGCTTTTGTACCTACAACAGACTTGATCTTTATACCATGGTTCGTTCTCACCTATTATACCACATTGCGTGCTATAGTAATCAATGCATATAGAAGCTTGATTCTCAAAACTACTCTTTAGTAGGTGTAATTTTTCACCCACAGAGAATTGTGTCCACAATTTTACACTACTAATAAACTGCCAGGTAAAATAAGATAGAATTACAGATGTAAAAGCTGGAAGCTTGGACTGAAAATTGAACTGTGATGCATAAATAAAAATCAATCTACAACAAAAAAATCAGGTAAGTTGCTAATGTTCTTGAGAAACATCTCCCATTTTTCTTAGGCAATGAAAAGTTCCCTGGGCTTTACGATGTGATAGAAGTTCAATAACATGAAAATTCAGATGTTTTATGCAGCATAATTTCCAAGTTTTCCCATTTTAATGTGTCTCTCAATATACAAGTGCTGAATATGTGCATGGTTTGCTTAATTACACAAACATGGGAGTATTTTGCTATGTTCCCTGCCAGATGACATGAAACAGTGAGAGGAAAAAGAGGTCAAAGACTAGCAGGTAGGTAGAAGAAAAACCTTAGGATATGATGCTAACATTAAAACTATGGCAAGGTAGCAAATGAAAATGGGTGCAAAAATAATTGATACCTACTTAGAGGTTCCTTTAGACTCTCAGATTAATATAAAATTTGAGAATCAAGCTGTTGTGCTTATTTTGCTTCAAAGTGTCCTTAGCTTTTTTTATGTGCATTTTTAAAAATGTTTTAAAATTTAAGAAAAAGTATTTTTAGCTTTTCATTAATTTTTGAACATGACCAAAGTTTTATGCAAAGATAACCTTACTCAGTCTTGTACTTTACAGATAGCCAGAAACAGCTTTTATTAAAAAGGAAATTATCGACGTTGGATGGGTTTAAAAGAAGATGCTTTCAAGGAAATGAACCTCAGCTTTAGGCAATCTGAGCAGTGGAATGTACTAAGCAGTATGAAAGTGCCAAAAAGATTTACTACCAGAAAAGTTACATGAGATAAAAAGTGTTTACAAAGCAGCTTGGCTTCCTAATGTATATGGTCAGGTATGTACTTCGTTGAAAATGTTGAAATACACCATTTAATCTTTAACCAATCTACTTTTTATACCTTTTGATTCTATCTTCACCACATTTTCTCTTCCCAAGCACCTGCAAGCAGGTGGTTCTGTGCTCAAGCCAGGGGCTAGACATAAGTTAGATTTAAAACTTGTGGTGAAGCTGCAGTTCTTTCCAAGGCAATATTCTGGAAATGGGTGCTTATTAAAGAAGCTGACTGATAAGATCATCCCATTGCATTTCTGTCTTCCCCTTTTCAGTGATTTTGGTGTGTTTTATCTGTTCTACACACACACACACAAGTAAACAAAAAAAAGAGGTCCAATGAATTTAATTATTTAATTCTCTAGGTATAGATATTTATATTTATACCTCGAGATCAATGAATCTGGTACTGATTCACAATTCATTGCAGTGTACCTGCAATGCAGTACTATTACAGTGCTTGAATTGTGGTGTCGCTAATTGATAGGCATTACTGAGAACCCAGAATTGCCATTAGAGGTTACTGAAAGGTTATTTTACAATGTTGCAGCCATTCAGACATTCTTACTCATATTCAGTATGTGAAACAGACTTCATTCCAGATGGCCCTTCTATTTACCGTACTTTAACTAAAAATACCACGGTAGAGAATAAAGATCCATGACAGATACTTCTATCTGCCCACAAATACTGCATGTCTAATAGAAGCAAATGAAACTACTTCACATTTCCATCGTGGGTTGTACCATGACTAGGACCTTAAACACCTCTGTGTATAGGTAACATCCAGTACAATCAGTACAAACAATTTTGGTTATTGTTACAATAGCCACTACAGTCAGTTATTTCAGAGAAATCGTCATAAAGTAGATTGTCATTACTTGTATTTATCTCATAATCTTTACTATTACTCCTCCAGAGCTCATATCATAAAGATATCAGAGAGATATGTGCTCCTATCAGAGAGTGCTTGCTTTCATGTAATTCAGTCTTGTAGCAATCATAGCATTTGCCTGTTGTATACATTTTCTCCCAAAATCATTTACCACATAGCACCAGAAACTGGAGTTCTTATCTGAGAAAAATAACAGAAGGTCAGTCCAAGCAACTCTAGAGAAAACAGTGAGGTTCTCAGTTGAATTGGGATTCATGTCATCTAAGCTTAGAGGTCCACACTGCATATGTCTATTTCTGATCTAAGGTGTCTACATTGTCTCTACAGTCAATGGAGAGATATAGGTCTTCCTAGGGTGTGGATCATCTCACCTATTTTCAGTGTCCCTTTGGATGAAATTAATCACCTCTCTGAAAGGACTTATTTTTCTCCACAGACTATAGAGTGCATCAGAATGTGTGGTTCAGGTGTCAATATCTAATTGTAGTACCCCAAAATTAGATGTGATTAATCCCACTTGTGGATTTTTATCTATATTACATGACTATCCTCTGCAGCCAGTAATGGGAACTATGCCATAGTAGCCTCTGGGAAATAAACCAGTGTTGCCATAGAGAATTAATGTGTCCTCTGAGCACTATCACCTTTCACAAGTAGCTCCTTTATTGAAATGGCCATTCTCAAAGTGTAATACACTATTTGCAATGGGAAAATGGTAGTATTTCAATTGGCTCATAAAGAACAGATGCAAACAAGAGACAAAGCATCTTTCTTATAGTTTTTAAGACCTCTCTCCTTACTTAAATAACCACACTGAATTTGAAATGACTGCAAGAAAGGTTGATTTGATTTTTGAATCTGTACTAGATTATTTGACTTAAATGCACATTTTAGCATGATTATTACTGGTATATCACTTCAAAAGGGTTACTACTAAAAATGCAAGCAGGTAATTTGGAACTTTGTATTTAATATGTAGCAATTAGCACTCTTGTTACTTCCCCAAAGTTACACCTTCAATCTAAACCCAGAAAAAAGTAATAAAGAAAAATTTTGTTTTAAGTTGACTCTATCTGAGAATAACATTGGAGTTCCTTTCTTTTCCTAGTGATGTGGCCTGATTTATGTGCTCTTTCAACATAAAAAAGAGAATGTTGTTGAGAAATATAACAGTTAAACAAACTTAATTTTCTGTTATGCTTTAAGGTAGCTGCATCCCCTCCTGACATTTCTATTAGAATCTCTAATTAAAGGCAAATTCCTGTGTATGCTACTGAGATTTCTACAGGGCTCAAAAATAACGAGTTCATTGTGATATTTGTTTGAAGATTGCCAAAAAAACCCCAAAAGTTTACAGGTGGAGCTTAACAAGCTACAGTAGGAGGTATGTGAATTTTAAGTAAAAAATAAACTGGAACATTCTCCTGTGTATCATCAGAGGCTTAGCATTAGGGTTATCCATACCTAGTCAACAAAGGATGAAGACTTTGCTAAGAATACCCAATGTGATATGTGGTGTTTGCCTGCTTAAAAAGACTAGAGGGGAAGGTGGCAAAGGAGAGCTGTAGATTGGTTGAAAGGGTAAAATAAATCTGAATTTTTCTTACTTCACAAATTCTTCAGAGAAAGAAAGAGATTCACCCTTATTCCGCCACAAAGTTTCTGTTCAGCCTCTATTCTATGCCTAGTCCTTGCATAAATATTTTCAGTGAATAAACAACTTACACTGTAAGCTACTGTTGAAGGGTCAAGAGTGCAGAGCAGCTAAATATTTTTTTCTGACCAATGACAAACAGTTTAGAACTCAGTTATGAGTAATGAACTTCCACTTTCGATGAGGTGTTCTATTTTTGTCCTTAATTGGAGAACAGTAAAGACTGTGCCTTATTGCTTTGTGGGTTTCATGGGTTTGCATAGTAAAAGACAACATTACAATAAAACATAAAAATAAACAACATTTAAAACACAGAATATACCTAAGTGTAACATACTGCTTCTGACTACCATACGAATACTTTTCTATCATTACTAAAATTTTAATTCTATCTGAATATTAGGTTAAAAACATTTTGGTTTGGAAACTAGATATCAGCTACCTGAATCTAATAAATCATATTTTATCTACAATTTTTTTTCAAATCTTTCCTACAAGACTTTACTGGAGTTGAACGGTTTATCTTTTTCACATCTCACGTCAACCTCTTATGACTTGCTTCAAAAGTTACAAATGTTTTCTCCATCAACTCAAAACTTCACAGACCAAATTTAAAGCCTGTTACTCAACTTTGGAGAGCTTGAGAGGAGGCGAACTCAGCAAAACTTGAAATAAAACTTCCCAACAGGAGAAGAGACTGTCTCTTAAGTAAAAGTACTTCAGCTCTCCTTCCCCTTATAGTAAATTATGCCCCATCCAGAAAACGAAGATGTCTTTTCCTGGACAGATTTAGTAGAGAGATGTTGTTAAACAATATCAAGAACCTCCTTTTCTCTATCAACTCACTTAATTCAGTGGAAGTTAGATACATATTTATAACAATGGTAAAGGTATTTTTGGAAGAATAAGTGGACATTACTGGTGGACATGTGAGAAGAAATTAAGCACTCTGGAGGTGATCAACCCACATCTAAATGCTAGCAGAACATTCACTTAGAATAAGTAGATTTGAATCAAATGACTACGCAAAGATTCTGTGTGATGGGTTTACTTAATTTTCACCATAGGATCATAGAATATTGCAAGTTCGAAGGGACCCATAAGGATCATCGAGACGAACTCCTTGCTCTTCAAAATACTACCTGAATTAAACCATGTGACTAAGAGCGTCATCCATATGCTCCTTGAACTCTGACTGGGTTGGTGCTGTGACCACTTTGGAGATCCTGTTCGAGTGAACACCACCCTCTCAGTGAAAAATCTTTTCCTAATGTCCAATATGAACTCCCCCTGAGGCAGCTTCATTCCATTTCCTTGTGTCCTATCACTGGTCACCAGAGAGAGGAGATCAGCACCTCCCCCTCTGTTATCTCTCTTGAGGAATTTGTAGACTGCGATGAGGTAACCCCTCAGCCTTCTTTTCTCCAAGCTGAACAAACTAAGTGAGGTCAGCCGCTCCTTATAAGTCTTGCCCTCAAGATCTTTCACTATCTTTGTTGCCCTCCTCTGCACACACTCTAACGGTTTGGTATCCTTCTTATAGTGAGGCACCAAAACTGCACACAGTACTCGAAGAGCCATTTTTCTGCCTATCACATGGCTGTGTAAAATTCTGAAAGAACAGTTTTCTTTTCAGTGGCTTTTTATCTCCACGATGGAATTAGCCTGTGAGTTTAGATCAATGCAAATACTCGCATCGGGTAGAGATGAGAAACATAGACGCATTAAGCTGATAAATCTCAGATGTGATACCTCTGACTCTGCAAACAGAAGTGTCTGAAGTTCTTGGCTACTTTACAGTTATACTAACCATGAAACTTCCATAGAAATACATGTAGAGAGCAAGGAGAGACAGAGGAATGCAAAGAGAAGGATATAATGAGAGCTTTATTTAGTTGTGCTCGGTCACAACAAAAGGTCAGAATCATTGGTTACATGTGAAGAAGAAAAAGAACAAGAAAATTATTTTTGGATGCTATAGGTATAGGTAGCACAATCAACCACTTAAATGTTTCCTTTCTCATCCAATCAGCTTCTCTGACTCTCAGTTCCCATCAGATGACAGATACACACAATTCTTCACCTGGTATGTTCTAAGAACTATGTAATACTTAAAGCAGACTTTAAGAGTAACAAACAATTCTTCTTAATTTGCAGCTTTCATTGTGAACCTCAAAGTTTTATGGAAGACCTGGAAGGTAAAGGCTGTAGTCTCCAGAGCATTAGTGTGACGGTGGTGACACCAGGCCACCATGAACACAACAATCAACATACATCATGTACTATTGGTTACTTGGAAGAAAAATATTAAATAACATAATTTAAGTACAGACACCTTGGTTAGATGTATAGTTGAACAGGGACTTACAAAAGCCCAAAGCTTTCAGAAAATTTGCTTTACACAATGTTGCTGTGGAATAAAATCAAGTGAAAATTTCCCATCAAACATAAAATATTAGAAAAAAATAGGAGAGAAGGGCATAATTTCTTAATTTTCTTTTTTCTAGAGAACAGTACAATAATTTAGGGATGGGAAAAACAAAACAACCCAATTCTCCATGTTCCTTTTCCCTCTGAACCAGTACTTGAGCTGTCATGTACATCTTCAAACTCACATTTCAATGACTCTAGTGAAATTTGTGAGTCAGTTCCTCTGGGAGAACAAAACAGCAGAGCTTCACTTAAAGAGCTTAGAGACAGATACCTAGCGCTGTATGAGAAGCTTGGAGTATCTAAGAATAAATGAGAGTAGAATATTTGGCAAAATTTGCATATGGTGAGAGTAGCTAGTAAGGCTTTTTGGCCAGACCTTTAGGTATTACTCTATGACCAGAAGAAATAGGTAAAGTTTTTATGAGTTCTGCAAAGGCTGTTCTGATCCAGTGTCATTTAGGGCTTCTCCTGATTTCCAGCTACCAGGGAGTTTTATGAGGCGATCTGGCAACCTGCATCAAACAGCTGTTCAGGCAGCTTCTGTGCAGAATAAGCAGACCCTATGCAGAACACATGTCAAGAGTAGTTTTTTGGCTCATGGCTCAAAAAGCAAGGATTTGTATAAGAAGGAATAAACTAGTATTTTCACAAAGCCTCAAATCTTTGATCAGAGAGGAAAGAGGATACCTATGTTTCAGAACTGGGGATAACTACAAAATAACTGGAAGAGAAGACTGGTGTTGTGATGAAATCAGACCATCATCAAACCTCTCTCGTCTCCCTCATGATCTCATTCAGTATGGAGAAAGTATAAACTATAACTGCATAAATAGTGTGTTTCCAAAGACTTGTAAATGAAAACAACCTGTAACATGGTGAGGTACCATAAAAGATGTGAATTACATATTTTTGGAAAACCTAATTAAGCTGAATTTGAATGCGTTTTTCCTTACTATATTTTCCCACATTTATAAAGATTCTCTAGATATAATAGGATCTGTACATGACATATGGCTCACTGACCTCTTTCCAATTCTTTCTACTCAGTCTTTGAGCAAGATGGCAGTAGGGGTACCAGAGATCTTCCACACTAGCAGACAGTGTACTTCAGTTAACAGCCAGTAGGAATGACTCTCCTTGTTCTCACAGTTTCAGGCTCCAGTCTCTGGCTTAAATATTAAGAAGGGTACGAAACAATTGTCATGTATTTGAAGTACCCCAAAAATTCAACTGTAAAGCAATTGTGGAAGCCGGATACTACATTTACTTAACTGAATAGCCTGGCCAACATCACAATTTGAAACAGGTTTTGTGATATGATTCAGACCATGTTGAAAGAAGTGCTGTTGGAAGTAAAATGCTGTTAAAAGTAGAACAAAGTGTCTTTTCAAGTCTTTTTTCTGGCCCTCATCTTTACAAGAGTCTGAAAGACTCGGTCTCTGCTTAATCTGGGCTCCTATACCTGGCCAATATTGTTTCATTATTTGACCAGATAAACAAACAGTTCTGGAAGAAACAGAAGTACTGTTGAAAATTTTAGAGTTCTGTAATGTGTTACAAAGCAATCCCTGCTGTAGAATGAAAGTGAACGTCTTTGAAATTAGTTATTTTTAAGAGGAACAATTGTGGTACGTCTTTTTTAAAACAAATGTGTACCGTGGTCATGCTGGGGCTAACGTAATTATCTTGCTTGGGAAGGCCTTTTTTTCAGCATGAGTAAACTTGGAACTATAGTGGAATTACTTAGAATTACTGAAAAAAATAGAAGACTTAAAAGTCAAAGGTCAGGGAGACAGTATCCCAAATATGAGACAAAAGAAATGCACAAAAACTGCTGTCATCAGTTTTCAGTATATGAAGGGTAAAATAAAGAAAAAATTATTGAGAAACATGCAAAGAAACAAAATATAAAAATGGAACATGCTTTCTACATGTACATGTGAGTACATGGAGAAAAACATATATGGAATATGTACAAATTTTTCCTTTCTTCTCAAGTTAGCAGTGTGACACAGAAGAGTAATGAAATGATTGTAGAACAGCTGGGTAAATACTTCATTCACACAGCCTGGAGCTGGGGCTCAGAATTTAAATATATTAAGCTGCACTTTGAAAATCAGTTTCATAAATTGAGGCTATACTCCATCACTGCCATGGAAATATGTAATGTCTCCTCTCCTCCACAGATTGTGGCTTGTCTCTGCTTTCTTTCACCCTCTCCATGTGCCAGCATAAGCCTGTTCCAGGCTGAATATGCAGTCAATGGCTGAATGTCCAAATGGAGATCAGTAACAAGTGGTGTCCCTCAGGGGTCTCTGTCAGGACTGATACTGTTCAATATCTTTAATAATGACATAGACTGTGGGATTGAGTGCACCCTCAGCAAGCTTCCACATGACACCAATCCGAGTGGTGTAGTTGATACACTTGAGGGAAGGGTTGCCATCCACAGGGATCTTGGCAGGCTTGAGAAGTAGGCCTGTGTAAATCTCATGAAGTTCAACAAGACCAAGTGCAACGTCCTGCACTTGGCTTGGGGCAGTCACCAGTATCAGTATAGACTAGGTGGTGAATAGTTTGAGAGCTGCCCTGCAGAGAAGGACTTGGAGGTACTCGTGGATGAAAAACTGGACATTCACTGGCAATGTGTGCTTGCAGCCCAGAAGGCCAACCATATGCTGGGCTGCATCAAAAGGAGCATGGCCAGCAGGTCGAGGGAAGTGATTCTCCCCCTCTACTCTGCTCTGATGAGACACCCCCTGCAGTACTGCGTCCAGCTCTGGAGTCCTCAGTATAAGAAAGACACGGACCTGTGGGAGCAGGTCTAGAGGAGGCCACAAAAACAATCAGAGGGCTGGAGCACGTGCCCTGTGATGACAGGCTGACAGAGTTGGGGTTGTTCAGCCTGGAGAAGAGAAGGCTCCGGAGAGATGTTATAGCTGCCTTCCAGTACCTAAAGGGGACCTACAGGAAAGATGGGGAGGGACTCTTTATCAGGGAGTCTAGTGATAGGACAAAGGGATTTTAAACTAAAAGAGGGTAGATTCAGACTAGATATAAGGAAGAAATTCTTCACTGTGAGGATGGTGAGACACTGGAACAGGTTGCTCAGAGAAGTTGTGGATGCCCCACCCCTGGAAGCGTTCAGTCTCAGGTTGGATGAGGCTGTGAGCAACCTGATGTAGTGAAAGTTGTCCCTGCCTTAGGCAGGGTGGTTGGACTAGTTGATCATTCTATGATTCTAGGAAAACCATTCAACCAAAAAAAGAGATAATTTTTAATTGGTTCAGTTTCAGTATATAGCGTATCCTAGGGTCACAGAAAAAGGCTATGCTAACATAAAGGACAAGCTAACATGAGGATGGGATCAATGGATATGGGATGTGTTAACACTTCCTTTGACAGCAGTGCCACTAATGTTGGCTTAAAATTCTCATCAAATAATGACTGGAAGGACTAGAACTATTTCCTGGCAATCAAAATCAATGAGATATGGAAACTCAGCTTTTGTTGTATGTAGTAACTGAAGAACTTCAAGAATGACTAGTGATTCACAGTTACCCAAAGGTTTTTGGTCCTTCACTATAAAGCTTTCAAAGACTTCTGTGGTGGCACACAACCAACTCAAGTTACAAATGGAGAAAATAAGTTGCAGCTTAGATTCTATCAGAAATAAACTTGGACCCGTGAAACTCTGGCCTATAAGTATTCTGTCTAGTATCAGAAGAATAGCATTAATAAAAAGAATTTAGAAGACTATTTTTTCTTTTATATAGAAAAGGAGAAAGAGACATGGAAGCTAGGAATAGTGAAAAAATTAGGATGTTTTTAATAGGAACTTTTGTAGGAAATGTAGCTGTTACTTATTGCTTAATTTCTAAATTTGCAAGTCTTTCCAATATTGATTGTTCATTGTGTCTTCAATCATTTTGTTGAGCAAAGCGACATATGACAAAATCATGGAAACATATGAATACTATTATTTATAATATGTGATATACCTCAGTCATCTACTAATTCAGGGCATGAGACTGCTCTTTAGAAGACAATTAGAATGTTGCCACTAACTTCTATGGGAGCAGCTGAAGGACATGGGAGTGAACTTTTGTTATTTACTATGTAATTCTAATGTTAAAAACCAGTATCATTAGTAAATTAATAATATAGTCTAAATAGATGGTAAGGTTTTTGAGTCTGAATTCCAGAAGAACTCCATCTCCAAAAGAAAAATATAATAAACTCTTACTGATTTTGCAGAATAAATATCATGTATGATTTGTACTTAACATCAGCATTCATTTTCCCTCCACCTCAAAAATGTGAAATGCCTTCAAACATAAGGACTAACTGGGATGGAGGAGGAAATCCCTTCTATTACGAATCTCATATCCTTTGTCTGACCTAGGCCATTCAGGAAGTGCTCTTAATCTTCTGAAACATTCGTTTAAGAAAACGTGTTTCTCTTTAAGTATCTCTCAGGCCCTGTTAGGAATCACATGAAATTCCTCTTGGCAGTGACCATGTCCACATACCGGCTTTGGTTAGACCATGGATCCCGCACGGATCCCCATTTGGAAGGATGTGAGGACAATACAGATGAAGATGGTAAGGACTCACATACAGATATTATTTCTTTCTCATCCAGAGGAAAAAAAAAAAATAAAAAATGATCACTGTTGGCCTCTAGAGCCCAGTCAGTCAGTCTTCACATAGCCCTCACAGACATTTTTATCTTCTGGAGGAGTGGCTAAAGAAATATCTGCCATATTTTGGCACTGAGTTAAATTACACATTTTTTATATTCCAAGTGAAAAATCTAACCCAGTAACTTCTAAATTAAATGGAAATGGAGTTAAGTTATAGTAAAAGCACCACTTGGTACACAGATTCATACTAATGTAGTTCATATGCATTCACGTAACTGTGAACTTAATTAGGAATTCAGACCTAAGGGATCAGTTGCTTTAAAAGACAAAAAAAAAAGATTCTGAAATACATCAGTTAGTGAATATGCCTTCTACAAGAATACACTGAAACAAACCAGCAATACCTACAGAGAGAACAGAAGAGATAAATGTTGTGTCATCATGTAGTATATAAAATGGGTGTGTATTTCTCTATGGTGCGTTTGGATATCCCAAAACCAAAACCAAAACCAATTCCATTTGTGGGAAGGAGATGATATTGCTACAATTATTCCTCACTCCATTTCAGTACTTCATAATTTTATAATATTGCAATGCTTCAAAATTTAGTAATCTTTTATTTTGCCCTAGAATTTAGGAATAAGCAGAACTAAAGCAGAACACACATGATGTTTGTCATTTAGGATTTAGATGGATGACTAATATATCAGACTAACAGGCACTTAGGTGGTTTTAGTCCTCAGTACATTCCTGTGCTGGAAATTAAACACATGCATTATTTTTTCAAAAAAATTAGAGCCACAATTATGTCATGGACATTTGAAGTCAATACTGCTTACAAACTGAAAAACAGATTCAGTAGTCCATCTTACAGACTTTAAATTACATTTTTCATGTCTGATTAACGAGAAATCTTTCAGAAATGCAGCACAGTATACCTACTTATATTTTTTTTTCCTCAGGTATGACAGAGGGTCAGGTACAGGCAGCTCTAACATACAGCAAGAACATATGCATAACCAGATAACTGAGGCAGTATGGAGAGCAGTTCTCCACCCTTTCATCCCTGTAGACAGTATTTGTCCCTTTGATCCCTGAGCAGATCAAACAAAATCCACTAATCAATTATTTCCTTTTTTGTCTTTCAGATGCTGCCATAGGCCTTCAAATACTGATGGCTAAGTACTTCAGGAATATTTTATTTGTTTACTTTTATAAAACAAATGTTTACCACAAAGGATTATTTTTTCCATCATATTATTTCTCCCACCATCCAAAACCATAACTGAAAACATTCATTTTAAAATAGTTATGAAAGCTTTTTAGTATTAATTATTTTGAATATAAAATTTGGTAATATATCGCAAATTTAACTTATAAAGAGTAAGTGGATTTCTTATACTGACATTTTTCAAAACTGCTGAACTTCAGACTTGATGGCATCTTCACTCTCACTAGCAAAACTAGAGGATTAGGCTTGAATGGACTATTTGAAGGGCTGGCAGAGGAGAAAACATACTTCTGTAACACAGAGGTTTAATAAGAGTGTGAGGAATAGCTACTTGCTTCTATAAGAATGATAATAAAAGTTAGTGGTTTCAGTTGCCCACTTTTCTGTGACATCGAAAGGGGCTGAAGGACTGACTACCTGGGTGACCAGTCCATCACATGGCTACCACTTATGCTGTGGTTTCTTGCATATGCAGTGTACACATCTCAGTGTACTAGTCCTCTTCAGATGCTAACACTGTAGTTCAAATCCTCAGCCTGATCTAAACCACTTTATTAAAACTTAGGTGTGTCTATTATAATTTTTACTTATGCACCTTTGTTTGTTCATGTAGGGTGCTGCAGCTATATCCACAAAGGTTCATCTTCAACTGCTGACTCAGAAAACACTGACTTGAAAGCTTCAGTCTTGACAAGTCTTATATGATGTTTAGTACCACCAGTGCATCAGTAGCATGCTTAGAAGCTTTATTAGTCATTAAAAATAACAAACAATTAGAACTTGATGTACTAGCAAGTTTTGCTCTGTTGGGAGCTTGTGAGAATAGAGACATAATTTCTTTAAACTTTGAGTAGCAGAGATCAGAAAGAAAGAAGAAAACTAGATTAAGAAGGAAGAGCAGCTGAGGTATTGCCATGTTGTCTTCAAAATGAGAAAGGATTTACCTTAAGGATGGGAGAAGAAGTCTGGGCAAAGGGAGGAACACCAAAGTGAAACTACAGTAGTGGACTTTGGATGATAATAACGTGATCATAAAAAAGTTACTCGCCAAGTGAAAGTTGAGAGAAGTTCGGAAGCTGTTGTAGGTGGGTGTCACAGAAACAACAACTAAGGGAAAAGAAAAAAATACACAACAAACGGAATAAAGCACAAGTAACATATGAGGGGAATTACTTCAAAATAGTGGAAGGAGAAAGAAAAGAGATGGTATGCATTGCAAAAACAAGATGAAAACAAAGTAGAAACACTATTTGGCACAAAAATGCTTTTATCCCACAAGAATGGTATTAATTAACAAATCTTTGGAAAATTTTCCATTAGGCTTCCAATTTCTGTATTTGGTTGAAACACTGTTAAAGGTGAGTAGATTATTCAGCAAGTGAAGTTTACCCTAATAAATCCTTCTGGCACTATCTCAGTTATTTTCCATGGACATCTTTCTTAAAATTCTGCACACATGGATATGATACAAGAGAATAACTAAAACAATTATTCATTGTGAATAGGGTAACTTTAAACTTGTCAAAGCAATAGCACAGAAGACAGCTTGCAGGTACTATTACTTAACTCTCAGATTTTGTAATTGTCAAAGGAGGAATGGAAATTAAGCACCAGGGTGGAATTCATTGAACTGTAAAATTATTTAGTTTAGGAAGGCCCTATGGAGGCCACCCAGCCCAATCACCTGCTCAAGGGAGGGTTAAGTTCAAAGCTAAATCAGATTTCTCAGGACTCATCCAGTCAGTTTTTTAATATCTTCAAGGATACAGAGTTTAAAACCTCTCTTCTGTCATTTTCAAATAAATACATGAGTAAATACACCTCCTATAGCCACCTTAAATATCTTTAGACATCAAAATACTAGTTTTCTAATTTAGTTGTCTAGATTCGCCCAGCAGATTATTTATCCCTAAAGTAGCTGCCTAATACAACTGGAAGTATTTCCTGTCTATAGGTGCCTATTTCCCCTCCCTCAGCTGTAATAGGAGCCCAGAAGAATGGCTTATGTGAGACAAGTAACCTTTAGACAACTAAAGTTATGTATGACCCTAACTATATCAGGCTTGAGCTCATTACTACTTCCTCTTATATGGAGTTCTTTCTACTATTCTGTACCACTCATGGAATCCTAGTATTGATTCAAAATGGAATCTCTTTTGGGAAGAATCTTGTGTTGCCCAAGATCTGGGAAAACCTTCCATATACTATCATGCAAATGGTGACCAGTAACCCTATGCTTAAATAGCGACTGATAACTTTATTCTGCTTTGCTCTGTACGGAAACCTGCAAGTGAGTATGTTTTGGTTTTCTTGATATATTAGCATAATCTATTTTTCCACAGGTTATGTTTTTCCTGGATGTATTAAGAGTAAATAATATGTTCTATCCCTGTTTCCACATTGAACGGACTGTTATATTCCTCTGTATATGTATGTGTTTACTCCTGCAGTAGCAATTCTATGCTACAAATCCCTTTGTTAACAAAAAAACAGAGTAAACTGAGAGTACATCAAAGGCCCTGCTTTTCAGGCCTGGAGATAAGAGGATAGTGACTGACTTTTTTCCTAAATGGACATTTGAATTTCTATGTATTAAAGGTCTGAATGTTGATAAACTTGGCTTGTTAGCAGTCTCTCTTCAGATTCTGAATTAGTACTTTTGTTGCACTTTCATAGCACTTTGTGAAAAATGACGGTGTCACGTGTTGAAGTTCCAACAATGCTGTGACCTGAACAATATCACCTAAGACTAGAAACATGCACATGTCTTTAACAAATATGAAAAAGGACGATTGAGTTGACCACTGTCAAACATGATGCAGCCACATAGTAATGAGGTTGCATGTAGCCCACTCCTCTCTCATTCCTGTAACAAAAAGTAAAATCATGAGCTGGAGGCAAAGGAAGAGATTTGCAGTGATCAGTAATGATTTCAGAGGAGAAGTTTCAACGATGCTTATCCCATCATCAGTGAGAGCCAAGAAAATTTAATTTCTGCACTGTGCTCTCCTACTGGTTTGTGATCCAGGAACTAAGAGACTAAAATACATAACAGGTAGTCACAGCTCCATGAGAATAACGCAGTACCTAGAAGAAAGTTATGGGAAATTGGGAAGTGATTTGATGATGTCTTTTCTAATGAGGAAGAAAGGATTCTATAAATTAGACAGAGTTGCATCACAAGGAGATTAAATTAACTTAATTTAAGAAAACTCAACTGAGACACAGCATTGCCCTGACACTATGCTACAACTTTATAATTCCATATGAATAAAGGGAGAGGCAGCAATACAGGTCACGAACATAGTTGTCTATCTGGCTAGCAGAATAATTGATGTCATTAGGAAAAGAGCTCAAATAATCCTTTGATGAAGAATTACTGGGTCCACTTGGACCAGCAGTTTCCAGGTTGCAAGACCTGTAGATACATTTGGATTAAGCTCTCCAAAATGTCTGCAGACTCCAGTAGACACTTATCAAGCTGATAAAGTCTTTTGCTTAAAACACATTTTGACATCATGGTGTCATCACACAACTCCTAGAGCCAGAAACCATTTTGAGATATCCATGTCTTATCAAGGTGTAGGTTAATTAGAGTTTGAGTTGCAAAGAAGGTGAACTGGTTTGGTAGGGTGAGGGAGAAGTAAATTGTCTTGATGGAACATGGGAAAGAAGGAATACTGTTTGTAGGAGGAAGGCAGAAAGAGATTTTCAATGGTGAGGAAAAAAAAGACTGTAGAATTTCCACACATTTCAATGAAAGAAGACCTTAATCTCATCTATTAATATTTGTCCATTAAACTGCAGCATATCTATTGTGTACTTAACATTTTCAAGGCAGATGGATTGAATCTGTGATCTAAAAGACAAATGAGAGTAAGAATAAAAAAAAAAGAGATACAAGACTCTAGTGAAAGATTTAGGTGATTATCAGCTCATATTTTATTATTTGATCATACTTCCTTCTTGGTTTTGTAGTTTCAGCTATGATCCCTATGGGACATGAACCACCTTTAGCTGTATGTTTGTAGCAAGATTTTGTCTCCAAACATATTTGAAACTATTGCATATCCTCAGCATTGCTGTTCCTCTGTCTTAAACAAAACCAACTTCTGCTGTAAATATATGTGATAATTATGAGAGTTCTTAGTTAATAGCTCTGTCTTTAATAAACACTTCCTATAAAATAATTCCATTATATCAGCTACCTTAATGATTAATAAACATCACTATGATTGGAAACATTTGCTGTTTTCCATATTGTTTATATATATTCTCAATCACTTTCTACGAATTAGAGAAAAATAAATATTTCCTTCTTCTTCCTTTTCTCTTTTTTTCTTTTGTTTTCTTACTTTTCTTGTTATTTAGAAGTCCAGTTCATATATTATGTCCTACTTTGATAAGAAAGAAATACTATTGATATTTTTTTATTTCAGTTTGATAAAAAGCATGTTTGTTTTCGTTCATAGATTTAAAGCCCCAAAATGGACCAGTACCGTAAATAAAACATGCAATCTCATTTTAAAAATTTATTACAAGGAATTTTGTTTATGATTTCATGTTCTCCAGTAATAATTAATTGGAGGTCTTCACTGGTCCCCACAGATTAACTATCATTCAAAATGCACTAAAGGATGATCAACACAGAGCAGCACATCTTCAGCAGTGAAAGTAACCATATGTATTTTTACTACCAGTTTAACATAATTTTAAAAACAAGTCATTTTACAGTGTGTATGTTTGCAAAGACTGCCAAGAAAATAGCTCTTTTACCAGTTTCTAAGAGTTTGAAGATTTTTTACTTAAGTTACAATCATTACTAAATGCTTGAATGATAATACTTTCCCCTTTTACAGTGACTTTCACTGGAACTTGTGGAAAAGCTTTAAAAATGTGAATTGATTAATTAACAATAAGTATTTTCAAGAACACATTGAAAAGATTTCTATTTGTTACTGTGTGACTTTGACTATATTTGAAGCAACAATACAATACAAGCAAAACCAGCAGCACAGCAGTTTTACCTCCCCTGTACAAGGGAGAAATTTATCCAGCAAATATATGGCCACCAGATATTTTCATCTCTAAAATGAAATCCTAAATTCTTAGGGCAAGGATGGACTTGGTAGCACATCCTAAACAAATGTGAATGGTCCTCTAGTGCACAGAGACTGTATTACCCTCTTTACAGCTTGGAATGTTGCTGCATGAAGAGGATTATGGAAGTTAGCAAGCATAATACACACTGAGGACTATTCTGTACTTACAAATCAGACCTCATTTTGACTATCACACATTATCTATGTGTTTATTGTTAGTAATTTAAATAATTTTACAGAAAAATATAACACTAAAATTATCGTACTGTCCTGAGCCTCTCTTTACTGAAGTGAACTATTCATCGATTGAAACAACAATCCTTCATGAACTTGTATTTTTAGCCTTTCATTCCATTGCCTATCTCTTATTTATGCAAATTCTTGAACTTTCCTGAACCAGCCGTATAATTCTGTACAGAATTTGTACATCTCAAATAATCTCTTTACTGTCTGGTCTGAAACTTATTTTGGAAATTTTAATTTCTTCTGCTGTAGAAGATTCCATGTTCTGCTCTTCCATTGTCTTTTTGAATTTTTTCTCATTTGGATACTTGCGTTGAAGTGAGCGAACCAGTCACAGCATGCCTGGTGAGCCTGTACCATCAAGGATATTTTGGAATGATGAAACGGTAAGTATTAGTCCCTCTTCTTCACTGATAAAGCTGAACTTATGTTTGTATTTTTAAATGTTAAATTTCTTAGGAGACTATTGCCTTTAACAAAATAAAATAAAATAAAATAAAATCCTTCCTAATTGCTTCTACCTCCACTAATTTCACAGATGATCATTCTAAATGGAGAATCAGAGAACAGCCAAGGTTGGAAGGCACCTCTATACCATCCTGCTCAAAGCAGAGTCAACTAAAGCAGGGCCATGTCCAATCAATTTCAAATGTCTCCAGGTACAGAGAGTCTACAACCTCTCTGGGCAACCTGTGCAAATAGTATTTGACCGCCCTTACAGCTTAAAACAAAAAATCTCAACCAATCAACAAAATAAATAAATAAATAAATAAATAAATATTATATTTTAATTGGATTTCCTGTATTTTAGGAAAGAGGAACAAAGAAAAACAGATGACACTTTTCTTCTCCTTCACCTCTGATAAGGAACATTTTCTGTGCACTAGCTCCTAATGCTATGCCAATTTTTATATGAAGTGAGGAGAATAAATGGCAATTACTGAAACAGTAGCATCATTCTCTGCCCAGCATCACTGAAATTTAGTCATGACCCAAGGCACTATAAAGAGAGCATATGATTCCATCAAAGTCATCTGAGTGTGAAGTATTTGTACTTTTGTAGTACATACTGTGTATTTCACTAAAGAGTCAGGAGAGTTCTTACAGATTAAATGATGTAGTCTTAAGATCCGCATTTCACTTCTGTAACTAGTTTGTATGACTGACTAAAGCAAAGGTTCAGCACTTCACTAGGAAAAGAGTTGGATCCACTGACAATAAAGAAAATGGGGTAAAAAGTAATAAAACATCGGACACCAGTCTAAAAAGCTCTTCAACTTTGCAATATCCTTAATTAGATCACTGAAGGCAGTGCCAGATACCATGGAGCTTTTAATGACTGGCTTGTGGAGCAAACTCCTACAAATTATTCAGGTTAACTACAGTTTTAAACACATGATATTTACTTAACTAAGATTAACTATATTTTTGCAGAAGTGCCAATATTAGGATAAAGCATGTTTTCTTTATGAAATAGTCTATGATCCTATTCCTATTTTGCTGCTGCTTATTGAGGATTGTTTTAAACAAACAATCAAAAGAAGCTTCAATTATTGGTTGGCTTAATCCTGCAAGACACATAACCCTAAAAGTTTTTAGGGGTGGGAGTTGTTCATTTATTCTAATGAGACACCTGCTTAGTTCAGTACTAGGGAATTTAGTCCAAGTGCAGAAACTTCGAGTTTCTCGAATGTGCATTTGCTTTTACCTCCTCCCAGGGCATGATGTTCCATTCATTCCTTACCCTTTATGCTTATACACTTTAAAAGGTAAGCTTTTAGTTGCTAGGACTAATTGAGAAAATAGCCTCTGATATTCAGAATTATCCCACTAAGAACAAGATGCAGTATAATGTATTTGTTTGTGTATCCAATGGCCATTAGATGACAATGTCATTCATGCAGAACTGGTGTACTATGAATTTGAACTTTCATGAGTTTATGAGTGAAAAACTGCCATCTTCATGTGCCAGGCCTATCATTTTTAAACTTATTAATCCCTGTTAGTATCAAACCTTTCCTTACCACACTCTTAAACCAAGCTTCTCATTAAACAGAAGCAGAAAACTGAGTCATTGACAAATCTATGATTTATTATACTAAAATTAAGTATTTGGTATGTTATGTAACTTACTAGCTAATTTAGTGATTATCTTACAAGATACACAACAGTTGATTTTTACCACACATGCATTTAGAAATTAAATCAAATCCTGTAAAACTTAAGGACCGTCTACATGGAGTATACCAACTCTGCACAGCAACAGATTTTGCTCATTAATGTCTAATTACACTCCATTTTAAGAACTTGCATAATTTAATTATTTAAGAATCTTGAAATATAGTCACTACAAAGCAGCGATATTCCTAATTCCAATTTTGCATTATCTTTGAAGTGTATGTAGTTAAAAAAAAAGGTATTACAGTGAAATAAATGAAAATATGTTGTTAAGAAGTCTCTACTCATCCTAATCTTGCCCCTAACACTCCCTTTCCTCAATCCAAAAAATATTTTCCCTCATTAATTTTATTTAGCCTCTCTGCTGCCTGTAGACAAACAGAGAATGTCCAACGAGAAGCCATGGAATTGTAGACATACATCTTGTAGTCTGTCTATTCACGAGGAATTAACAGAATGTCTCTACAGGGTGTGTCTTAAAAATGCATGCAAGACAATGAGAAAAAAATACTCTCACTTCAATTTTGCTGTGCAAATGTAGGCAAAACCAGTTTTACTAGTCACATTTGACTTTTTAAATTTTCTGATCTTTGTCTTTTAATTTTGGAATGCACCTTCAGAAACTTTCTATTTCTTGTTTTTAAGTATCTTACCTGATAAATGATATAATGTACCTAGCAAGCTGGTTGAAGACCTCTATAGGCTATTGAGGTCAGAAAGATGCCATATTATTCTGGAACATCAGAAGTGCAAAATGCACTGTTCTAGAGACTGACAATGTGGCTAGCATTTTATACAATATTAATCTAAAAGTACAGACAGAGTGGCAGCCATTCACTTACATTTCAAAATGTTAACCACATAATTGTACTTTCATACACAACAGGAGGGATTCCTAAGGGCATCTTTCCATTTAAGAGTATTGCAATGGATTTAGATGCTTCTGTTCACTCCCTAATGGAAGTCATGCAGGTCACAAAACCATAAACCACAATTTGATATTTTAAGTTCAGAGACAGGTCCACACACTGCAGAGGAGTTTAGCTACACATCTTTCTCAATTCAATAGAAATTTTTAACAACTATGCAGCAGAGATCTACATACTTCTAACCGAAGCATCCATTTATATGATCCTTTTTAGGCAGAGATGCTTTTACTGGGATCTTCAAAAAGTTCTGTCCAGCAATTACCAAATATTAAATGTGAAAAGTTGCCCACATTCCTAACCGATTTTTACCTGTCTTGCCAGAATACTTTCCTGTGCTAGAAAAGGGGGACATTTCTCCAGACACAAGGGCAAAAGACACATCCATACTGCCTTTCCTACTCTGAAATCTTTCCCACAGCAGAACCGCTACTGACGCATCAGATCATTTCATCACTCACACTTTTAGCCAAATATGCCAGTGGTGGCATATTAAGGATTTACAAAGCTTATTTTAAGTTTCATTTGTCATGACAACTGCTGTAGAGACAAGAGAAACGCCGTTTCCTTCTGAAGGACAACCAGCATGCATGTGCTGTA
The DNA here is from genome assembly GCF_000690535.1 of Cariama cristata. NCBI lineage: Eukaryota > Metazoa > Chordata > Aves > Cariamiformes > Cariamidae > Cariama > Cariama cristata. The sequence goes on along the minus strand of NW_009624739.1, from coordinate 28,307 downwards.
GCAATATTTACTGTGTTACCATATAGGCTTCATGAAGACATTTACTCATTTTAAGCCCAAGTAGCTCCAATGAGTATGTGTTGTCTTGCTGAAGTTGCAGTCAAAACTTGCTGCCATTTAAATATCAAAACAAAATAGACATAAACAGAATGGGAGACAGAGATTAATATTTTTCAGTGATTTCTCAGTGATGGTGGTCATAAATGTATCCAGAAATCAAATACAGTAGTGAAAACGGACCTTTGTAAAAAAGACCTGTCAGTCCTGCTTTTCCACATGTGCCTCTTCCTGCTTCTTATTCCTGTATTGCAACAAAATGCTACCTGTCTTTTGAGTCCTTTGCTTAATAAGCCTTCTCTGTTGTTGAATGACGCTACTCTAAAATAATGTCTATTATAGGTAACTTTAAATACTGTCTTTTTAAGTTGTAAGTATATCATTTAACTACCTTTAAAAAAAAATACTTACTGCACTGTGCAGATGCATTCAGCTTTTCTGTTAATCCCTTACTATCAAATCCTTTCACAGTTCTTTGTTGTTAAACCAAATATAGTGTTACATTGTCTGTTCTTACACACATTACTGCTGGATAATGCCCTTAGTTCCCTAGACTAAATCTGTGCTGTTCTCTGCCCTGGTTTCTCAATGCTATCTCCTTGCAACAGCTCACATTGAAAGCATGCTATTCTCACACCCTCCAACACAGCTCTTGGGATAAGAACTGCACCATTGATACAGTGTGTATTCTTTTCCATAGGTTCCCACCAGCATGTCGCTAACAATTTCCTGGGCCTTATCAAAAAAAAAAAAAAGGGGGGGGGGGAAGCCTTTGAAAAGTGGAAACAAAGAATCAGACTCCATTGTTGTTCTACTTTCACTCCATAATCTGTGTTTTCCATCATCCTACATGTAGAGACTACAAACATCACCTAATACAGATACTCCAATCAACAATTTACTGTGGACAGTTATTGTTCAGTATCTGTAATCTTTCATCCCAGTATTTGTGGTTTTCAAATCATCCTTTTCATTTCCTTTCAGCGACCTGAATTGTGTTGAACCCCACCCCCCTGCCTCTCCCCAAAAAACCTTTTCCTTTGGCTGTCAGCAGGAGTAACAACTGAGTCAGTTTCAAACTGTGGACTTGATTCATGCAAGCGAAACATACAGATCACATGAGTTTGCTACAGAAATTACTCAGAAACAAAGTGTGGAGCATGCCACTTTGATTAAGTGTACAACTGGGATTCCTTACTTCTCAGCATGAGTCTTTTCCCCTGAGCAAAACTAAAGGCTTTTCAATCACATAAGAAAAATACTGGTAAATAGGCGGGGGGGAATGGGGAGGGGGGAAAGGATGATCTCTGCTGTATTGCAGAAATATTTTTTTTTTTTTTAAAAAAAAGGAGGTATTTCTTTTCTTTCTTTTTTTTTTTTTTCATCCAGAAAAGATCCCTATTAAAAGTAAGCTCACCCCAGGGAACATTTTTTTTTGGAACGTTTTGCGTTTCAGCCATCCTTCACAAGCCCTGATTTCATTATTCAATACATTGGACAAACTCAGAACTGAAGTCATATAAAGCAGTAATAACATGCACACTAGTCCTTCAAGAAACACTGGCCTTTTTACAAAGAAAGTAGTAGGTAATGTGCTTAAGACCAAGGACCCTTCAGTTCTGTTCCTGAGACTGACACTGACTTGCTATGTAAACACGGAAAGCAACTTAAATCCCCCCCCCCATGCCTACATTTACTCATCTACAAAGCTGTCTAATAATACATAACAACAACTTGTTTATAAATTTCTTGTGACAGTTATCTAATATTTGTTGGCTGCTGTGAGACAAAGCCACTGTGATAATGCACTTATCCTGTCATATGCTCTAAACAGTCTGAAGAGGAAGATGAAAAGTATAAGTTTAGATTAAGATATTCAAATGGTCAAATCTCACCATTGAAATCCTAGATCCTGTAACTGTCAAAAATTTTAATGGAACTGTATAAATATAATAAGAAAAATAAAACCTTGGTTTACTTTTATTTTAAAAATTAGAACTGAAAATATTATTAAATGCTAGATTTTTCTAAACAGCAGTGGAATTTGGTAACACATAAATTTTAATACAATCCATGCTCTTTACTTCCTTAGATTGTATGGGAAAATGTTCCTCAGGAAATTGTTTGAGATGATAGAAAAAATTAAAAACTATGTTTCTTTTAATGAGTTAGTTTTGTTATATTTTCTGAGTGCTTTTCCACTCAAACATAGAGGTGTTCCCACACACTCTGAACAGCATGAATAACATCTGAACCATGGATTGTTCACAAGAGGTTTGCTTCATCTATTTGCTGTTTAGTGTTAATGCTTTTTTACAGTCATTGAAGTTACGAAGTCAAATTTGTTTTCTTTCTTCAGAAGTACGAAACATTTGAGAAAGATGCTTAAACTCCCACTGCCACCTCATTAACTTTGTCTGGGTTTTCCCCTTTCTGACACCATTCAGATTTTGAAAGGAAGCCACATTAGATCAGGAGGTCAAACAGCACCATTTTCAAAAGGGAATGGAAGACAGAGTTAATGGGGGAAGATAGGAAATAAAGTCTTTATAGCCCTCTCCCCGTTAAACACTGAACTTTCAAGAAAGGCAAGAGAGAACAGAAATGACTCAGATTTAGCAATGGATTGCTTTTGCCATACAGAATAAAAGGTCGTACAAGAAAATATTTATGTTTCTTTGGCAGAAATCTTATCAGAGAGGTGTAGAAAGTATTTAGTAGGCATATAAAACATGGCATTATTGTACCAGTAATATAAGGCTAAATAAAAACATACTGTCTAGAAAGGCTTCTACAGTAGCTTTACATCCCATTTCCAATAACAGAATCATCTAAATCAGTTAATTGAAAACCAAAAATGTAATCTCACAGTATTTTCTTGGTCAATTTTTTTCTCCACTAATTATTTTTACCAGATTAAATACAATATTGGAAATTTTCAATCTAAATGTATGACTCATAAAATTAGCTAATCACAAGCCAAACGCTACTGCATATATAATATTTCTCCATAGCCAGGCTTATCAACTACTGAAAGGTCTGACAGAAAACAGTACATGTTAGGATATACGATGGAAGGTAAAAAGCGCGTACTTGGCAGGTCACATCATAGGTGTGCATATACATGTGCTAAGTCACATGGTCAAGGGTGCTTGCGAGCACGTGTGCGTGCACGTGTGTGTGTGTGTGTGTTTATCTGTGAGCTAGATCAAGTGACAGGAGAGGATTTGTGGTGTAAGGCTATTGGGGAACAAATCTTCTTGCCAACATTGGTCTGTGTGCTTCTGCTAAGGCAGACATTCCTCGGAGTAGTAGAGCACTGCCACCTGCATCTTGCTGCTGGGCCTCACATGTCATGTGCTCCTGACTAGCCCTGACACATGGATTCTGTAGACATGCAGAAATCAGCAAGTTGTTCAGGTGGTCTGCGTGAGATTGGTACTAAAGGGGGGACTGCAAGCCAGAGGTCAGCTGAGTCAGTTGATCTGACTTTTCTAAAGATGATGCCCACACATTTCTCTGCCTTCTTCCAGTACTTTCTTCTCTATCTGTGAAACTAATTTCAGTTTCTGTGTCTTCTCCAATGCCGTACGCTTTCTGTTTGGAAGGATTCTTAAAATCCACTTCTTCAGTATTGCTTACTGATCTTTCCCCAGCTCAAATACAACATTCAGCTTAAATGCTTTTTTTGTTAATTCTGTGGATACCATTTATTAAATGAAGCTTCCTCTTTTCAGATACAGTTATTTTCCTTCCAATAGCACAGAAAACAGTGAGGACAAAGACCCTGTTTCTTGTAACAAAATGTTACAAGTCTACAAACTTAACTTACACAAGGTACGATTTTAAAAATGGCAAAGGCTTACTCCTAAATATTTTTAATATTCCAGAGAAAAAAATGCAAGCCATACTCTATTATTAAGGATGCTAACAATACTCTGTGCCATACTTGACCACGCCATTATAGTTTTGAAAATAAAAATAGACCAAAATAACTTCAGAGCACTTTAAATTAGTAAAATGAAGACCAGAAATTGGACATAAAATTTAAATGTATTTAAAGGCTAAGTGAAACTGAGCGTAAAGAATTACAACCAAATGCAAAGTTACGTTCTTCCAATAATAATAATTTTTTAAAAATAACAAAGTGTGTACTACAATTTCTGCAGTAAAGGTGACTATAGCTTTACAACAGTCCATTAAGCCCATCAACAAACATACTGTAGAAATTACTGCAGCATGCCTCCCAGCTTCCACTTGTTTTATGCGAAGAGAATACCCTTTTCCATTCCTGAACCTGGTATAGCACACGTCCCCGGAATACTCAACAAAGAAACTAGTGACTCTTTTACTCACTGTACCTGTGTTTTCACAAGTAGATATATCAGCCCCAGAGAACGTACTCTCACTTCCACACAGGCAGATATGGTTTAAGGCAATCGCAATCAAGACAATCACACAAGACCCTGGGCACAAACATTGCTAAGGATGCCAAGGTGGGCAACTCAGAGAGCAGAAAGTAGAAACTGGGACCAGTACTGCTTAATATCTTCATCAGTGACATAGGCAGTGGGATCGAGTGCACTCTCAGCAAATTTGCAGATTTGAGGTGAGTGGTGCAGCTGACACACCTGAGGGATGGGATGCCATTCAGAGGTATCTGGACAAGCTTGAGAACTAGGCCCATGTGAATCTTGTGTGGTTCAACACGGCCAAGTGCAAGGTCCTGTACCTGGGTCAGGGCAACACCCAGTATCAATACAGGCTGGGGGCTGAAGGGATTGAGAGCTGCCCTGCAGAGAAGGACTTGGGGGTACTGGTGGATGAAAAACTGGACATTCACTGCTAATGTGTGCTTGCAGCCCAGAAGGCCAACTGTATGCTGGGCTGCATCACAAGCAGCATGGTCAGCAGGTCGAGGGAAGGGATTCTGCCCCTCTACTCTACTCTGCTCTGCTGAGACCTCCCCTGCAGCACTGCCTTTAGCTCTGGAGTCCTCAGCACAGGAAAGACATGGACCTGTTGGAGCAAGTCCAGAAGAGGCCACGAAGATGATCAGGGGCTGGAGCACCTCTGCTGCTAGGACAGGCTGAGAGAGTTGGGGCTGTTCAGCCTGAAGAAGAGGAGGCTCTGGGGAGACCTTACAGCTGCCTTTCAGTACTTAAAGGGGGCTTCTAAGGAAGATGAGGACAGACTTTTTAGCAGAGCCTGTTGAGATAGGACAAGGAGTAATGGTTTTAAACCAAAAGAGGGTAGATTCAGACTTGGTATAAAGAAGAAACGTTTTATGATGAGGGTGGTGAAACACTGAAGCATGTTGCCCAGAGAGGTAGTAGATGCCCCATCGCCGGAAATGTTCATGGTTAGGTTGGATGGGGCTTTGAACATTCTGTTCTAGCTGAAAATATCCCTGCTCATTGCAGGGGATTGGACTAGGTGACCTTTAAAGGTCCCTTCCAATGCAAACTACTCTATGATTCTATGAAATGGGTCAAATGAATGCAGCCTCTTCAAGACATGCTATGTCCTCAGCTCGTAGCCATCACTATTCACTTTATTGCTTCTCCTGTCCCCTTAACCGATTTCCCTCATCTTTTATTCCCTCCCTATGGCAGGTACACCCTCCCCACCTTTTCAACAATACCAGGAACTTCTTGAGTGATGGACCCCCTGGTCAGGGGACAGGAAAGGCAAGACCCTTCAGTTAACAGACAGGGCCCTTAGCCAACCAAACGCCCCAGCTGAGAGAAGTTTCTAGTCCACTGACCATGTATGACCACAGATCAGGTTCAACCTAGGTTATAAATGGAGCCTCACTGGGGGGGGCGGGGCACATTGAGTTGATCCTTCTTGGAGCAGCAGGTCTGCTGTTGGGGACTACTCTCTTAGGCTGGGATGCCACCTAAGGGAACTCCTTGAGTTTGAAAGCCCTATTCTTATAGGTGAGTGACTGCGCATTTTGGATTATCATTCCGAAGTCTGGAGATCCCCTGAACTGTGTAGTAATTGAACTTCACGTGATTTCCTGCATCTGTAGTTTAATGTTTGTTGGAGTGCAAAGTTACCTTGATTAAGAACACATTTTTCTTTTCTTATGTTTTTTTATCCTGATTTTCAACTTTGGTTAGAAAATAAATCCCCCTTTTGAGTTTGCCATCTGCCTGGTTTGATTGCATATATATAATCCTTTAGACATAAACTGTTGACCAAGTCTAGGACTAGGAGTTGATCCAGCCGCACCCAGACTCTCTCT
>NW_009624739.1:0-21966 GCF_000690535.1 Cariama cristata | reverse complement strand
AAAGAGTGTAGAAAGCAAGGGTGTCCTCTCTGAACCTCGTGATTCGACAGGAGGGTCTCCCTGACAGGTTTGTTTGAACTTGACCTCTGTGCAGCAAATACTGGCGTGCCTCCATGACACTCCCTTCTCCCCCCCATTTCTTTGTTTTTCAGGGAATACCTGTGTCCTAGATTATAGAGGTAGAAGGCAATTAAAAATGGGATTTGGATTAGTTCATATTTTTGAAGGGATTATTTTTCTCAGCAGTAAAGCAATGAGAACAACTAAGATAGTAAAGCGCTAGATTTATGCTAAATAATTATATGTTAATTTACAGTGTTCTATAAATTGATGAAATGACATGACACTAAACTTCCTGGTTCAAGTTCATCTCTGGTGTAACTCTACTTGATCCAAAATAGTTACAAGAATTAAAATTACACTCTATGCTTGATTAATTCTAAGCACCCTGTGCTTAAAAAGCTACATTTTTGTTTCGTAAATGTTTTTTGAACAGAATAACTTAACAAATTCCAAAAAGGTAAAACATTAGCAAGGTGAAAACTATTGAAGTCTAACAGCAGTAGCTATAGCAGGACATCAACTTCTGTACACAGGAGGAATTTAAAAATTAAGATATGTTGGTATTTGTTACTGTCATAAATGCTGTTGAACTACCCAGTATTTAAATTAATAATTTAAGTGTTTGCCTAATGAACTGGACTTGATTACATTAAGGCATTCTCAATTAATTCTGACAGATCGTCTTCTGAATTAGAATACAGAACCAAAATGGTTTATGGATTCCTGGTCAAAGTGTTTACTTAGTGAATATTTCTTCAACAATTAAAAATAGCCCTGTTTTAAAGAAAAAAATGCTTAAAAAGCAATGAGAGAGAAAGAAAAAAAAAATAGCAAGCAAGTGCAGCAAATTCTCCTCTTAGCCATCCTGTCAGCTGGAAATTGGCAACTGCAGTAAGTAGCAACAAGAAGTGACAAGTAGTGGAAGAGACATGCTACCTCTGGCAGCTATTAAAAGCATGTTAAGAGGTTAGAATTGGCTGATATATAAACCTTTATAATATCATTCAGGAAGATAAATGGAAGCTATGAAGAAAGACAAAAGAATAAGCCATAGACCTCTGTCATATTACAAGAAATCAATGCACTGTTTTATGTCAAACCGACAATATAGTAAGACATACTGAACCTCAGAACTATAGATAGTTTTTTTTTAAATTATATTAGGCTAGCTCAACATGTGGTTTTTATTCACTGCACAGGAAGCTTGCTTCCTAGGTGCTTTAAGTATTGGACTGGACATACAAGATTTCAGTTCACTTCAGAGCAGTTTAGAGACCTCATTTGGGTCTTTGATTTTATAAGAAAAAGAAAAAATTTCACTAGCCAGAGTTAAATTTTCATACCATATGTTAACACTACTTTCCATCCTGTCCTCTTTTATCCATGTAACAGTTTATCTTTGGGCAATCTCTATCTTTTGGACATTCAAATTCTTCTTCCCTTTTTTTTTTTTTTTTAAACAGTTAAACACCAAACGTATACTAGGACTGGACTGAGGGACAATTTCAAATAGAAAGCAAGGAGAAGAGAAACAATTACTCATGAGTCATATCAGTGTTGGGAATGAACAAGCCAGAGACATGACGGTAGCTAGGAAGGCAACTGTGGATAGTTCTTATTTTCTAGAAAATTATTTTTTAAATTATTCTCTAAATATTTTAGATTCACGAAAGGTGGTTGGAGGTATTTTATGCAAAACTAGAACAGTGCATAGAGAAAATAATCACAGTAACAGAAGTCACCTTCTTCTCTTTGTTTAAACAGTATCTTTTTTCCCAAGCTTAAAATTTTAATACCGTGTGTTTTTCAGAGGGAATAGCATCCTTATACCTCTGTTTGGTGTTTCACAAACTTATACTGCTGTTCACATTATGTCAATAAGGTGAGTCCTCATTAATCTTCATGGTACTTTGCCTTGGCGGGGGGGTGGGAGGAGAAATAAAAAGATGAAACCCCAATCTTATCCTTTGGGAAATTTTAGGAGAAAGGGAAAATTGGTGCTAATATTAAGCCACAACTGTCTTTCTACTACCAGACAAGTAGCCATGTATTTGCATACACATTTAAAAACTGAGATCGCGTAGGGAGGTGGGGAAGTATGCTGGAGAATTTTCTGTTCAAGAACATGCCACCTCCTACTCACATTTTCTACATCATTCATCATGCCCAGCTCTAAGCTTATTGCAAGTTTGCAAAAATGAAGCTGTTCTTATCGTTAATAAGTTTCCTATATTTTTTCTTCTGCTGATCTCTATGTCCATTGCATTCAGCTAGAGCACTTCTCTGTCAATACCATGCTGTTAATCTGGATAATCATCATTCAGCATCTGCTAAACTGGTGATGGCGACTCATCTTCTAAAGCTGATGTATTTCACTATTGAGAGTCACACTGACAGCTATTTCATGGAGACAGTGATTAGGCCAAATTCAGCTCTAGTCTCGGTTTGTATCTCACCAGCGAAGCTGACACACGGTGTCTTATCTCTGGCAGACCAAGGGAGCAGGGCAGAGAGGCACTGAGAGAGATATTTAGGTACTCAGAATCCCACAGAGAATTCTACACGTCAGAGCAGAAGAGCTTCAAAGCATAAAAGGTGTAAAACATTTGTGACTTGCAGGAGGCTAGTTCAGAACTTTTAGCCTCTAGGCACTCCCTTACCATTACTGCAATGTTCTCAGGCTTTAACTCTTTCTGCTTGTTTGTTTGTGCACAGGCAAATTAAGTCATACCTTGACTTCAACTCAAATCTGGACCAGATGTTCAGCTAATGTTCATTGACACAGCAAGCACAACTCATGTGTCCTGAAGAGATTTATCTACAGTCTTCCATAAAAGCACAAAGATGTGGGCAGGTTAGCAAGAAATAGAACAAAAATTACCATTTCCCTAGTTAAATTTATTTATATTAATCTACTAAAAACATATCTAATCAATTACAACAATTTTTCTTGAAAGAATTAAACCACACCATATTAGAGAGCAACGCTGTTTTTTTTCCATTTTTCTTATTTTTTTTTACATAACTTAATTTCATACTTGATTCTTTGATTTACAGCTCAATTCAGCACCAGGATATTTTACAGGACTTCTTCTAGTGGCCTGAGGAAGAGTGGAATTTTTTGAAACTGGAAAATTTTACAAAGTGATCAATGTGAAAAGAAAAAACCAAACCCCAACACTTAACACATAGAGAGCAGTGCCTCAGTTAGGTGTATTTTAAAGTCAAAAGCTGTTTGTGAATGTCAAAATTTGTAGTTAACAATGAATGCTGTCTTATGCCTTTTGTTTTTTTCCCTATGTTTCTTGGAAAAATTTGGAGACACTGTGGCATTGTCCATGAAAGAATGAGGAACTCCTAGATGCCTAAAAATAGTAACTTCCTGATTTAAAAAACTGCTGAACAATTATATTTATTCATAGCAAGAGTAGTCATTGAAAGATCTATAATGCAGAAACATTGATAGTAAACTCTTACGAATAGAAATTAAAGGTACAGCACTGAAAGGTAATCTCTTACTCATAGGAAGAAGAAAAAACCAAATTTAATCAGACAACAAGAATTCAGTATTTCTAAAAGTATAAGAAAAGCCATAAACAACATAGAAAATGGAAAATCTGGATATATTTCAAAGAGAACTTTGACATGTCTTGAGAGCTGCTGTTCAGTGTAACTGAAGATTTATCACAGAGATGTCTACTATTCAGTTTGGAAGAGAACAATGTAATGTCTGATGCATCTTAATCAACATAAGAGAGTATCAAAGAATAAGACACAACACACACAAATACCATCAAAGTTAATCATTCATGATTTCAAACTTAAACTAGCATAATTTCACTGAGAACATTCAATTTACCAGCATAAAACTAGATAAAGCAGAGGTAAATCAAGAAAGTATTCAATCATGTTTTAATAGGGTCAATGATTTCCTTTCAGTTTAACCATAAAATGTGTACCTTTTAATGAAAGTACTGTTACTTTGGGGTCTATCTTTGGAGCCCTTCTTTCAACTGAAGATACAACGAAGTGTGTCTGTTTCTTACAAGAGGTGACTTATTTCTTGCATATGTTCCATATTTTTCTTTTTTTAAAGTATATTTTAAGCAATTCTTAATTATCAGTTTTATCAAAATACTACTCATTTTTAATTTTACACATAACTAACTGATGAGTAACTAACGTAATGAGATTACAATAATCTTACTACTACTGGGTCAAAGGCAAAACTCCAACCAACTTTAAGTGAGTCAGCATTTTGCCTATTTCTATTGATTTGCTTATGCCTATTTGTAGTATAAACTATTAATTCATGCAGAAGATAATATCTATTAATCACTGGCTAATCTTTGTCATTACAGATTTAAAATTAAGTACAACTATATTGTTGAACTTAACCTTTTCTTACTACTTAACTATATGAAGTCTTTGGAGACAGGGTTTGGCCACAAAATCATAAACAAACAAAAGTGTTGTACAGTTTCAACAGGAGTTTTACCTTGGCTAGTCCCAAAATTCACATCCAGCAGTATGCGTGACCAGGCTCTTCAAAACACTGTGCACTCAATAGCTTCCAGCTGCATATTTTTAAAAGTTGGAGATTAAAACAGGAAACAAAACAAAACAAGAACTCCTAATTACTGGCCAGTTCAAAGTATTTGAGATGTGGCCTAGTGGATGCCTTGCACTTGCGAAAGTCTTAGTCTGTCTATTTGGAGCTCAAAATACACTGGTGAAAATGTGAGAATAATCGGCAGTGCTGACTGAGCACTTTCTATATAAATCTACCAAGCCAGGTTTTCAGATAAGCAAGAAACAGAAATCAATAACAAACGAGACTTAGAATGTTCTTCTTTGACAGAATTTTTCATCCAATTTCACATTCTGTATACCCTCAAGCTCCCATATTTCAGGTGTGCAAGGAATGCAAAATCAGAACTCTGTTGTAATCTTCCCATTTTATCCTCCCAGACAATCAACTTATCAAAACTCTCTCAATATTCCACACTGCCACCATTGTGCCCAAACCCTCTGCCATCCCACTGTTTTCCATTTCATCAATTGCAGTGCTATTTTCAAAACCCAGCACAACATTGAAAATTAATACAAACAATTTCCAAAGAAATACAGATAAAACTGAACTGGTGGTTTTCTTTTTCTGTTTGTAAATTGTGTTCACTACATTCTCCTAACTTACACAGCTACCCTGCAGAACCTTCTCCTGAGTTTAAGCCTTCAGTTCAGTTTTCTTGTGTGGACTCAGCTTCCTACTTACTTACAGAAATATGTGCTGTATTTGTATCTTCATTTGACTCCATTATCAGTTTAATTTATTTTCATAATACTTTGCAAAAGCTACTATTTAACCACGACAATTTAGAAATTCTGTTTGAAAGTTCCTGTTTGATATAACTCAAAAGCAGAAAATACTTGGCCATTTTTAAGGTTCCCTTAAAAATGTGATGATGACATCTAAATTGTATAATCTTGTATATTCTCCACTACCCACTGCCACCTACTGCAGAATTAGGAGCAATGCAAATAGACCTACTTTTGAGAAACTCCAAAGTTGAATTGTAAATATAAACTTAAATGCTTAGTGTATAATCTATGCAGATATATGCAGTGATATATATGCATTATGGACTATTTTAGACCTGAACTGAGTAGAACTGAGTAGAATGGTTAGAATAACAAATGGTTAAGCAGTGTTAGCTTAAATCTAAAAGCTAAATTGTTTCTCTGAACAGGTATCACTTTTTCCATACATAATTAATTGTACTTGATCTAAAACATTTGTATAAATTATTGGGTTTTGGTTTATGTTTATTATTCAATTTAAAAATCCTTTGAAGTAGTCACCCTTTCTGTGCTTCTTTAGGGTTTAATGCATTTGATCTCTAAAATGCAGTTGCAAATGTGAAACTACCCCAGCTGAGACAGAGGGCTTGTACAACTGCTTCAGCCCTATGTTTTCATCAGTTGAATTACTTCCTAGGGCTTAACGTCAAATGCCATAGGTTATGTAAGCATATACGTCATTTTAGGTTTATTTTTCGTATCAAAAAAACAAATATCAAATTTGCTGAGAGTTAAACAGAGTGCAATTTAAAAAGCATTTTTAGTTTGTCAGTATTCCAACTATAAGCTTTTTGAACCATAGCAATGAATTTAGCATATTTATCTATGGTAATAATGCAAGCTTATTTTTCTCCTAAAATTTTTTGGGGAATAAATTATTTTAAATTGAAATTTAAATTATGTGGCCAAATGGATCTCCCTAGTCCTGAAACCTATAAGTTGTGTTATATCCAGTGTTTTTTTACTCTTCAAAAACATGAAAAATTAATTGATATCTAAGTCTTTCTATAAAAGGTATATTATTCCAGGTACAAGACATGAAAGATTACTGTTTCATTTCTGGGCTTCATGTTGAAATACATATCAGATTTGACTTCCCCTAAGTGTGGGTTTTTTTGTTTTTAACTGCTTCTCCAGCCTAAAAATTTTACAGGAGATTTTATCTTGCACATTTAAGAAATTATATCTCTTACTGCTCAGACGTAACACTAGTACAGTAATTGTCAATCACATAAAGAATATCTGCATTAAAGCTGCTTATTCTGTTTAATGCCTACATGACTACATCACCAGTACCTCAGGTAAGAAATAGCTGTAGACCAAAGCCTCTTAACTAGAAATTGTTAAAAAATCCTTTAATATAAAAGATAAAATATTTGCTTGCTTACAGCACTTCATAGGTCCTTAAACAATGCTTGAAGGGATGAAAAAAGATATGTTATAAAACCCCTTTTTGACTGTTCATAATTTCATGCTTATTATTGCTATAGACATCTATAGGTTAAAAAGTAAATAATAAAAACATATATTAAAGATTTTTAAATCAATATCTATTGATTTCAGTTGCAGTTTCCCTTGGTTTGAGATTTTTTTTTGGACAGAATGAAAAGGAAAGGAATTATTTGTATAGTATCACAAGACTTTGATTTTAAATATCAGAGTTCTGAGTATCTAGCAGGTACGCACATTGGAGTAAAAAGGTTGTTCTGAACACAAATTTTTCTTTTATTCAACAAAGCAGAACTAGTAAAGACTAATAGATTTGAGCAATGTTAAGACTACACTAACTTGAAAGAAACAAGAACATGTACACTAAATCTTAATCCCGTTGGGCTCAATGAAAACTTTCCTCTTAACATCAAAGAAATCAGGATTTGGCCTTTATGTCAACACTAACCCCTGTACCTCAGCTTTCCCACTGGACTTCACACAAAGCAGTATGTCTGCTGAATGCATGTGGTAACAGTATATATTTTTGTACTTAATGCATCAGAAAATTTTAAGGACTTGCGTGAAGCTGAATTATTTCATTTTTACTGGATGCATCAAAATAGTCTTCCTTTATATTTTGTATTATGAATTCATTGTAATTTTCACAACACTTCATGTGAAGCAACATACGAACATAATACTGAGTCTAAATTTACAGAAATACATGACCACCATACTCGGCTTCACATGTTTGCCATCAGGAGAAGAGATGAATTCCCTTCGCTTTCTGGTGCATATCAATAGAAAAGGGTTATACACTCCATACAATTATCCTATTGCCTTTTTGTGAAATGTGACTAGAATGGCCAGAACTCAAGATCATCTTCCTGCTTTTCCTCTCTTTACACTCTTCCAATTCCCTCAGACATTTGTCCCAACCCAGAAACTATGACTTGGCCTGCCCTGGACATCTTGGCCTATTCCCGATCCCCTGTCAGGCTTTTCATTGCACCTATTTGATTCTATAATACAGAAATGTGGTAACTAAATGGCTTCCAAGATTAAAAAAGGTGACTTGGGATGAGGACTATTTCTGTGGTGGGGGAGATGAGTGAAGAATTCTTACACTCACCCTGGGAATGGAGCTACTCCAAAGGTATTACACACCTTTCTGAGGATCACTTTCTGGCTGGTTAACCTCAGTAAAAGATGACATGACTAATGGTTTTTTTCCCAGTTGTTGCCATTGACTATACCCAGCATTTTACACATCCTGAGTAGTCAGAGTCAGTGGTTGTGAAGAATAACTAGGGAAACCCAAAGAACACCTCTATAAGTGTAGAATAAGGACTATTTCTCTTTTTCTTTTTAAATTTGCTCTGGTATCACGCTTATTCACTTGCTCTTGAAACAGGCAATTTGAGTGCACCCTCAGCAAGTTTGTGGATGACACCAAGTTGATTAGTGCAGTTGATACACTTGAAGGAAGGGATACCATCCAGGGGGACCTTGACAGGCTAAGAGAGGTGGGCCCGTGTAAACCTCATAAAGTTCAACAAGACTAAGTTCTGTACCCAAGGTTCTGCGCCTGGGTTGGGGCAGTTCCAAACATGGATACAGGCTGCGTGACAAGTGGGTTGAGAGCAGATCTGCAGAGAAGGACTTGGGGGTACTGGTGGATAAAAACCAGAATATGACCCAGCAATGTGCACTAGCAGCCCATAAAACCAATCGCATCCTGAGCTGCACCAAAAGAAGTGTGGCCAGCAGGTCAAGGGAGTTGATTCTGCCCCTCTACCCCACTCTGGTGAGACCCTACCTGGAGTACTACATTCAGCTCTGGAGCCCCCAGCATAAGAAAGACATGAACCTGCTTGAGTGAGTTCAGAGGAGGCCACAAAGATGATCAGAGGGCTGGAGCACCTCTCCTATGAGGACAGGCTGACAGAGTTGGTGTTGTTCAGCCTGGAGAAGAGAAGGTTCTGGGGAGACCTTACAGCTGCCTTCCAGTACTTAAAGGGGGCCTACAGGAAAGATAGGGAGGGACTCTTTATCAGGGAGTCTAGTGATAAGACAAGAGGTTTAAACTGAAAGAGGGTAGATTTAGATTACATGTGAGGAAGAAATTCTTCACCATGAGCATGGTGAGGCAGTGGCACAGGTTGCCCAGAGGCTGTGGCTGCCCCATCCCTGGAAATGTTTAAGGCCAGGTTGCGTGGGGCTTTGAGCAACCTGGTCTGGTGGAAGATGTCCCTGCCCATGGCAGGGGGGTTGGAATGAAATGATCTTTAAGGTCCCTTCCAACCCAAACCATTCTATGATTCTGTGATTTAGATTTACTTCTCACTTCCAAGCACACCTACTACCTGTGGCATTAATTTCTCCCCAGTTTGGCTACTTAGTTTATCCATTTTTCCAAACAAATTTGATATTGAAAAAGATTCCTATAGTGCCTCAAAACGGAATGATTTTTTCTGCATTTGTCTTTTAAATAAAATTTGATCTACATTTTACTGCTTTTTAATCATCTATGGATAGAAATGTTAAAAAAAAAAAGTCTTGTTACATACTAGTTTAATTTAGATTCAGATGAAATGCATTTTGAATTTGCAGTAACAACAAGGCTGCAAAAGTGTTTGTAACTGTCGCGAAGTTGTTTGAGGATCAAGATAATTACAGTATAGAGGATAACAGAAAATATAATATACTGGCATCCTATGTCTATTCAGCTAATCTTCATCCCTTGACAGGTGTTCAAACACAGTATTTTCATAAACTGACTTAAAAAAAAAAGGGTGATTCTCTTAATAACCAACATGATAAAGAACTCAAAGTATATAACCATTTAAATCATATTCCATACAAAATAACCTTAAAAATGTGGTGGAATCTCAAATGTTCATGGATTATGCCCAATGAAGACTTTAAATTAAAGATTAATCTGCACACACAGCAAAACAAAATCTGTTATGAAACAAGCTAATATAAACTACAGTGTCACCTCTAATAACCAAGTAACAATGAGTTTCATTGCATTTATTCTTTGATCCTTGTTTCCAAAGGTTTTGGCATTCAAACTGAATTTGCCCTCCACACCATTTTGAGGACTTAATTTTGTATAGACCTTACAGGTCTGGGAAGGAATTCGCTGCTGTACATGGCCAAGGTGTCCCTGGCCACCCATGAGTGCTGCAACACTGTTCTTTTGGGGGCCTCTATTTCAATTCACAGAACAGTAGTTATCATTTCAGCTTATCATCTAGCATGTAATTTCTAGGAAAGAGAAATCATGCAATAGTTAATGCCTTCCTTCTCTTTCATTCTTGTCTTGAGTACTTGCCTACCTGGGACTCATACAAAAAGCTGCTCTGCACTGTAGAGATAGATACCATCTTCTATCTCATTGAATGACAAACTGAGAAACTAAGTTCAGGTGGACTTGTTTGGCAAACATATTTTGGGATTAGGTTCTCCTCAGTTCTGCAAAGCTTCTAGAAAGACAAACAATAGTTTTATCAAAAAGGTGTGGATTTTTGTTTCCTTTTCTTTTAAAGAATAAAACATTTTCTTGAACAGTTATACTTTAAAAATATATATACTTATAGCAAAAAGTTCTAGCTTTTGCAGTGTTGTTTTTGACGAAAAAATGCTTTATTAGTCCTAGTTTTTAACTTCAGATATCTTATTTCCTTCATCTCTCAATTTACAGTGTATCCTTTCTTTGTTTTTTTTCCTCTCCATAGGCAACTGTTATCTAGAAGACATTATTTAAAGAGGCAACATTTTTTCATGTTGTGTGATAAACCAAATGGTATTTTAAAAGCATATACCTCATATTAGAGTATAAAATGCAGTAGGAAACAAAAAAAACCCTCATCAGTTTTTTTGTGTTTCACTGATTTTAAGACTGACTGTAGCCTGGCTGTATTATTACATATATAGTTAGGCTTTCTAATGGCTACCATTATTTCATTCTGACTTTCAACAGACCCATATAGCCATTTTGATAACTGGGGATCATATTTCAGCATTGCCCTTTCTTCTTTGAACACCTCCACCACAGCCTTAATCATATACAAACTGAACTGACCAGATGGCCAGCTCAATTTCAGAAAGTGCAAAGTGAACATAGTATTTCACACTCCTCATGCCCAGCTCATATCACGGCTTAATGTTTTTTTTCTTAGGAGTTAATTTCCTATAACTAATTTTCTGCTCTGTGAATTATGCTACTTGGATACTTTTTTTCCTTCCTCCTTCCACTTCCAACTCTGTGCATTATCACAGGCTGACCTGTGCATGAATTATTGTATCTCTCACTACTCTGAAGTTACCGGTGTTACTGAAAATCATAACCAAGAAAACTCTCTAAAACCAAATGATAGTTTAGAAAGCCGACATTGGTTTATTGCAGCGCTAGGTACATGGGCGATCTTTCCTCCTAGCGTGCACACCAAGCCAAATGAAGATACACATTATATACAATAAAATATTTGCATATTCACTGCATATTCACACATAGGATTGGTTACAAGTTTCTCGTTTCTAATATAAATTAGTACGCAACCTCAGATAGCGCTAATGAAGCTTTTTCATCAACTGCGCATGCTTCCCAAGCAGGGTTTTGCCCTCTTTTAGGGGGGCCATTTGAATTGGAGGTCATGATCTCCCACTACCACAATTACTTCTGTCCTACTTTCAGCCAATTTATTGTTGATGTCTGTGGGTTGCAACATTTTATCAGCTTGCCTCCTTTTATGTCTAGAACTCCCTTTCTTGAAGGTCTCTTTTTGCATTCTTACCTACTAACTTAGATAACAGTGTCCCTTTTTTTATCATTTGCTCTTTGTTTTCTTAATGTTTCCCAACCTTGGGATGCCAGGCTAAAGCATATGCTTGTTTTTCTGTTAATTTAACTAAATTGTTTAATTCTTTGGTATCACTGGCACCCATTCATTCAGATTTCTCTTAAAAATTTACATCTTCCTCATGACTAAATTTGAGCAAATTCAAACGCAATTCTAAAAGCCAAACATTCAAGCAGTCTGCACTAATGACATTGCCAGTATTTGTCCTCCACTACTGACTGCACTCTAACAAGGATTATTCTGTTGCTCTATTGCTCCTAAACTAAGAGGTTTAGACCAAGAACAAAAATTATTTCAAATCCTATCTTCTATCAATTTATTTGGACAAGAGACACCAAAATAGCCTAAGACTTAGATACCTTTAAAGATTTGCAATCAATTTCTTGAGCTGAAACAGAACCTTTTGTTTTAGACTGAGGTAACCTTCTAAGCAACAAGCATAGGGAAAACATCAAGAACAATTCTGAGCCAAGGTGCAAGTATTAATAGCATTCAGTTACAGCCTGGCCATTCTTTTATGATATGGAGAAATATTTGTCAGGAGCTACATAGCAGAACCTCTGTTCCTACTGCTTATTAATTACCTTCTTAAATCATCGTAGAAAGTTTTCTATGTCGTAACTTTATAAGGAAATAATACTCATCTTTGTTTCAATCAGCGAAAAGAAAATTGTTACACATAAGTAGTTTGTACAGTGTGTAGTTGAATTTCAGTTACAGACTGGTGACAAAACTAGAAAAGGGCAATTAATTACACCATGAAAGGTAAGTCAGAGCCATTAAAAACAAAAATAAAAAGCAAACCACAAAACCCCTAAATCAGACTGGAGTTTGACTTCTGTCTTAGTCTCTGCCATGCTTCCATGGATCTGAGCTGAATATCTTTTTAGACTTAATGTCATTATCTACAAAAATTCTTAATAATACATCCTGGAGTTCTGCTCATTTTAAAGAGAATTTTTCTCAACAGTCCATGTTAATAATACAGTTTACTTTTTTCCCTTGTGCAATACTTGAGTTTATCAGATAAAATCAAAACCGTGGACTATGGAAATACTGAAGGATGCATTTCATGATAACCTAGCAACAATTTATTCCCACTAACATCTCTCAGCAAGTAAACATTAAGTTGAATGTAGTTGCTTGGCAAAAAGGATCAGAGCCATTAAAAAGGCATAAGCGTATATCTTAGTTGAGCAAAATCAGAAAGAAACTCTTGGATCTGCTTTTCATTCTCCAATGAACAGAAACACATATATGAATAGAACTTTTTATATATTCTGTTTATATATGAACAGAATCTTTTACTCACAGGTCTCCTGCCTCTCCTACAATCAGCAATCCTAGCCACCTGTTCAGCAAGTACTTAAAATCTAGGTATTCAGAATGTATCAGCCCCTTCATGTGAGCATCCTGGCTGTATGTACTGTGACAGTAATCCAGAGTGTGTGCATTGCTGAGACCTGAGCTTGATACAAAGTATTTCTGATCTCAGATGTTCTAGTCAGGTGATAATCTTTTAACAGATGTGAGGCTATTTGCCCTAGCTAAAGAAGTATAAATCTAGATTTAGCTAGTTATGGTGGCAAGCTCTAAAAGGCACTATCTATATAATTAGTAATAACAGCAATGAAAACTTGTAATTGTTCTAGTCATTTCTTTGAATACGTGTTTACTCAAACACATGTCTGAGGGACATAGCATGTTTTTAAAAAACCAAGCTTCTCTACTCAAATGAAAGGGATAGAGAACTGAAACCAATTCATGGCTTGCAATCATCAGTCATCCTGGAATAAAAACTCGTGTTAGCTGGCTGGCAGTACTATGTAGTTCAAAATTCAAGAATACAGTAAATAGAGCTGACAATGAAGTAAATGTTTCTTGACAACTAAAATCTATAATACTTGTAAAGTGTGTGTATGGTTGCAACTTACTGAAATAAATGCAATGCATTATAAATCTTACAGAGTTTCTACTAAAATACACAATCAGACAGTCCAGCAAAAAACATAGGTCTCATCAGCAAGGATATTGTGTGTTTAGTTTGCCAGTTGATCTTTTTCTAGAGGCCGGTTCAAGCCAACTTGCTTGATTTCACATTGCTGGTCTTAATTACAACATGAAATGCAGGGAACAATGTAAGGGAGAAATGGTTGCGGGGGGTAGGGTAGAACAGGCCTAGTGCATTCAGTGTTTTGATTGATTCGTAGTGCAAAGGTACAAATCTCTCGGTACCTTTGCAAAGGATTTCTTGCCACTTTCAACCTTGTAGCATGCATATCAGGAGACTGAGAAGCCAGCCAGCAGGATGAGGTTCTGGGGTAAATACAGGTCAGGAATCAGTGACAACCTTAACAGCTGGCTGTTGATTAAAGAAACTCAAATGCTGTACAGAGGGCCTGAAAAAGAACTATACAAGACTTCATACAGTGCTTTAGCCCTGAACAGTGTAACTACGCATTTGTAACGTCAAATACTACAACAGCAATCTCTTTTGTATGGCAAGCCAATCATTCCTTGCACTTTCTGCACTTGTGAACAATTAATTAAGGCCTGAACTTGATCATGACACTCAAATTCTTTTTTGTTTAGTAAATACAAAACAAAAAATATTTTCTAAAACAAAATGGTTGATCAAATGAGTAATTTGAGATGTTGCTTTGCAGAACTTTTACAAGCTGTTGGTTTTTTTTCCTGTGTTAACATTGTATCATTCACTTATCTTGGTATCTGGATATGTGAACCTAGCACCCTATTTTCTAGTCTGCTCATCCAGGTATCATTTTCTCTTTCAAATCTATATGCTAATTCCTCAATGAAGAAGAAGAAAAAATGTAAACAAACACTTCCAAAGTCTCTTCTGATACTACAGCAGGAGCTGGAAGTGATAAATGATAGCTAGAGTATGGGGTGCTGTACATGCAGGTACCATGACAAGCAACTCAATCAATCATTCACAAGGGGCAATAACTCACTAACAATAGCACAGTAAATCAATGGAAGAGTCAGAAGTAGGGTTTCCAGCCTATTGCATTTTCCATCTGGCCTCTTTACAGATCTGCCCACAAGTAGCAATGGCGTTGCAACGGTTTATGAAAAGTATGCCTTCTCGATGGATTACATGCAGTAACGGTCTCCATCCACAAACCAAAGTATCAGTTCCTTTGTTACAACAGCTTTCAGAAAGAACCTTTCCAATAAGTTTTTATTTTCTATCAAATTAGTACAAGAACCAACAAGAAATACAGCATAAGGAACAATATGTATTGAAGAATATTCCAGGCACTGATTTTGGAATACATATAGGAGATAATTTAATTTGCACACTCTTTTGTAAATGATTTAGGAATCAACCATACACAGTAACAGGAAGGTATGGATGCACTTTACTGGTCCAGGGACAAAACCATGCATTTGTAACTGATGGGAGACAAGAGCATTCTGTCCAAAACTATACATATTAAAGTTTTATGTGCATGGAGCCAGAGAAAGAGGGATAAAACACTGCATTAATGTTATAGATTAACTTGACAAGACAGCTGATCCCATTGTGCTCACATTAAGTGAATATGAGGTTCACTAAGTGTTAACACAGAGAAGGAATTATTTTCTGTAGAGACTGCTCAGATAAATTTTGGTCAAAGTACTATTACCCTTGCATGTGAAAGCAATCTCTTGAAATGATATAAAACTTATATTTCCAATTTTCTTCAATTTTTCTGACATAGATCTTATTAACATGTGTTTAAAGTCTACTCTTAGAGGCATTTTTGTGATACTCTCTACAAACAGTAAGTATTTCTCAAATTTTCTGTTTTTTACCAAAATGAGAAAATAATGTAAAAATCATTAGTAAAATTAGGTAAGTAAATTAAATAAGTATAAAACTTTCAAATAAGTCAAATAATACAGAAAATTCTGAAATAATTATTTTTTAACAAGTTCCTTTTGGGGCTAGTTGTGATCACTAGCAAGGCCACTTGTCAGGAGTGGTTTTATATAATAGTTATTTGTTAACTCCTAAACTTATTCATATATGCGCTTTCATACTTGCAATGTTATGAATTATTTCCCTTTGGACTATTGTCATCCCCTTTGGATATTTAGAACTCTTCCATTATGTATGCTTATGGTTAATTCTTCTAGTGTACACAATCCAATGAGATTACACAATTGTGGAGTTAGGAACGAGTTATTTTTGTGGTCAAAAATCTATTCTTTACTAATACTTTCTTTTGATATTTTGATAACACAATACGGAAAGTAATTGTCACATAAACTTAGAAAAAACAAACGTTAAAAAAAGAAAATAATTGTAAAATTCTTCCTAAAACTGTCTTCCCATTATTTTAATATGAAGATAGCATAAAATGCATCAGACCTAGGAAGTCGAACTGTACAGGAAAGGAATCATTCCCTTTCAGTGTTGGCCAACTTAAAAAACAAAACAAAAAGTAAGCACTGTGAAAGACAAAAAAAAAGGGCTTTCTTAAATATGTTACCAGCAAAAGGAGAATCAGAGATAACATTGGTCCATTGGTAACACTGGTCTTGGGAGTCTGGAGAGGTGCCAGTTGACTGGAAGATGCCAAATGTCCCAGTTTTCAAGAAGGGTAAGAAGGAAGACCCTGGTAATTACAGGCCTGTCAGTGACTGGTAAAATTACGGAGAAAGTTATTCTGGGACTTTCTGAAAAACACTTGAGAGACAATGCAGTCACTGATCATAGTCAGCATGGCTTCACAAGGGGAAAGTCCTGCTTAACCGACACCATGTCATTTTATGACAAGGTCACCCATCTAGTCAACCAAGGGAAGCCAGTAGATGTGGTGGTTTGGATTTTAGCAAAGCTTTTGATACTGTCTCTAACAATATTCTTGTTGAAATTGTCTAGCATACAGCTAGACAAGTCTGTAATAGATTGAGTGAGCTACTGGCTGATGGGTTGGGCTCAAATTGTTCTAGTAAATGAGGTTACATCAGGCTGACAGCCAGTTGCCAGTGAGGTTCCCCAGGGCTCAATTTTAGGGCCAGTGCTCTTTAATGCTTTTATAAATTATCTGGATGCAGGAATCATATGTACATTAAGTAAGTTTGCTGATGATACTAAACTAGGAGCAGCTCTGAACTCCCTCGAGAGTACAGAGGCCTTACAGAGAGATCTGGATAGACTTAGAGAGCTGGGCAATCACCAACCATGATATTTAAGAAAAGCAAGTGCCAGATTCTCCACCTGGGATGGGGTAATCCTGGTTATACATACCAAATGGGGAATGAGATGCTTGAGAGCAGCCCTGTGGAAAGACATCTGGGGGTTTGGGTTGATGGCAAGTTGAATATGAGTCAATAGTGTGCCCTGGCAGCCAAAAGGGCCAACCATGTCCTGGGGTGCAACAATTACAACATAACTAGCCAGTCAAGGGAGGTGACCGTTCCACTCTACATTGCACTGGTGCAGCCCCACCTTGAGTCCTGTGTGCAGTTTCAGGCACCTCAATATAAGGATATCAAACTGTTAGAGTGTGTGCAGAGGAGACAAGAGAAGAGAAGACAAGAGAAGAGAAGACAAGAGAAGAGAAGACAAGAGAAGAGAAGACAAGAGAAGAGAAGACAAGAGAAGAGAAGACAAGAGAAGAGAAGACAAGAGAAGAGAAGACAAGAGAAGAGAAGACAAGAGAAGAGAAGACAAGAGAAGAGAAGACAAGAGAAGACAAGAGAAGAGAAGAGAAGAGAAGAGAAGAGAAGAGAAGAGAAAAGAGAAAAGAGAAAAGAGAAGAGAAGAGAAGGCAAGGCTGAGGGTGACCTCATTGCAGTCTACAACTTCCTCAAGAGAGATAACAGAGGGGGACATGCTGATCTCCTCTCTCTGATGACCAGGGATAGGACAGGAGGAAATGGAATGAAGCTGCATGAGGGGAAGTTCAGATCGGACATTAGGAAAAGGTTCTTCATTTGAGAGGGTGGTTGGTTGCTGGAACAGGCTCCCCAGGGAAGTGGGCAAGTCACCAAGCCTGTCAGAGTTCAAGGAGCATCTGGACAATGCTCTTAGTCATATTTGAAAACTGTCTGGATGTTGTCCTGGGCAGCCTCATCTAGATGGGCCTGCTTGAGCAGGGGGGTTGGACAAAGATGACCTCCAGAAGTCCCTTCCAACCTCAACCATTCTGTGAGTTTTGTTTTCATTTAACATTTTACATATCCAGTTTAAGAAGTGGGCAAACAATCATTTATTTCAGGAAAATTGAAGGCAAGAGCTAGGGGAGAGGTTGGAAAGTCTCTCAAGTGAGACACTACGAGCAAGATCTTCCACAAAGAGTTCTTCATGGAACCACAAAGCTAGAGAAATACCTATCAGGACTAGATTACCTATTTTCCATAAACAGTTGGCTCCATATTGTAAAGGTCTATCAGCTGATGAGAATAACTGCAGTGAAGCTTTGGTCATTCTTCTGTCCTGAACTCAACATGTCTTCTGATTTAGTCCCTCGGACATCCCCTGACCAAGAAACGTTACCAGGCAAAGAAGGGAAGGCTATAATCACTTTGTGTAAAAGTTTGTAGAGAAACTAAGCTATTTTCTAGTGCCTATTTGCAAAGTGAAATCTAAAAGTGTTCTTTGAAATCTATAGGTAAAGAAGTTTTGATCATACTAACTGTGGGAAATCATATTTAGTTCTACTATTGCTCTCTTCTTCCTTGAGATAATGAATCACTGAGGGGCCTTACTTAGAGAAAAGATGTTGAAGGATTGAATGCTGGGTCTGAAGAAATATTATCAGCTCTTTACCACTATAAGCCTTCTTGCTGCTCATCACTGACCATCACTTTTAGGTCAAAGCAGAACTGCCCCTTATGCCTTTTTATGACCTGTTGTATAGAATGTTTTGTTTGCTGCTTTCCATTAGGTCTAGGGGGAAAAAAACAAACACCTCCTTGACACACATTTATCAAGACCAATGGTTTGGAAGCTCTGTCTATGTTTTTAAAGGCCACAGTTGGCTAGGCCAGGAGGTTAGGTTCAAAATATGGCACCTTAGCAGGTAGCACCCTTGAAAGTACATATGAGGAGAAGATGATGAGGCCTCAGCAACAGCTGGAACTAGTCTGGAAGGAGGGAAAGTTGGCGGCAACCTTCAAAATAGGTTGGAACAATCAGTGAAAGAATGATGACCTGCTCTGTGTGACATATTGCTGGGTAATGTTGCCAGATGGGTTAGTAAAGCCATGGCCTAATTAAACCACATCCTTTGCATCATGTCTTCCTGCACAGTCAAGCTGTGTGCTTTCTGGTTTGTATGGTATCATCAATGATACAGATTCAACAACTAGATCATCTGTTGGTGGTGTAGGAGTTAAAATAGAATACAGCTCGCTTCCTCTTAGCTGTATTTGGCTGTACAGAGCTAACATGAGTAAAAAATGGTGACTATTTTTATCACTTAAGTGAGTACATTTGGACTGACTACATATGGAGAACAGACCTACTGAATAAGACTTTTGCCTAGTAACTTTTTCTGACTGTAGCCACATTTAATAATTGTGGTTGAAATGCTGGCTTTACATTTAAAAAAATGTTGACAGAGTATCTTTCACAAATGGGAACATGCTCACGTGATTCTAAACATATGCTACAGTCCTTTCCCACATCTACATCTGTTTCTTTAATTGATATTGTATTTTAATTATTTTAGCTTATACATACACACTAGGGCTGATAAACCCATTTTCTATCAGATGTTTCTGGAAGGAAAACTGTCCTCACACTTACTTTTTTCTTAAAAATATTTGTTTCCTATAGTATTTTTTTTTAAGTCTTCAAAACTTGGTAATGGAATTACTTCTATTAGTGGCAAGGTACAGAGGGTTCAAATCTGAATAGTGAGATAATCCCCAGAGTAAAAAAGAAAGATCATAATAGAAGAGTATGTGCTACTGTGCAGTGCATTCATTTTTTGCTCAGAAATAAGGAAATGCTGGTACTATAAAAAATATAAGTCACAAGTTAACTCCAGTGAATTGCAGAAGCAGCACAGCACCAATGACACATGCCATAGTGTTCTAGCACTTCTTTATCTCAAATATAATTGAAACAGTCTACAATTAGAAAAAGCACTCACTAAACATACTAAATCAGCCCCTGCCAGTACTGACAGGTGAATGTCTCTATCTGAAGATCTTTTTCACAAGGTTATTTGTTTGCATAGTACCCAGTTCCTTTCCTTTCTCAATTAAATTCATGGTAGATGGATGAGAGCTTAATTTTTCAAAAAGAGGGAAAGTATTAGCTATTATACCAAATATGGGTCAGAACTGTAAGTGATGTTCCACCCAGTTTGGTGCAGATATTCCTAAAGGATTCCTTCAGTGACGGCCTTATCAGTCAGCTTTTCACTTTTATTTACTTTAGCAGTTACTTTAAAAATTCATTCCAACACCTGACTAAAATCAAGACAGAGAAGTAAATGTATCTGCTCTATCTCATTAGTTAACAGAGACGTACAATGATTTGACATTGGTTTCTGTCAGACAATATTCTGTAATTAAGCACAGACCACCATTAATTCTCTACCAGAGTGGCCTGGGAGGTTGAAAGGGTGTTTGTGTTTAGTGAAACATAAGTCAGTTAAGATGAACATTTTGGACCAAATGTTTTTCCAGTGTCTTAAGTCATAGCCCCACCAGAATCAGTGGACTCTCACAGCAGCAGCAGATTTCCCTGTTTATGCAGATACCTTTTATATTTCAATTCCCAAAACTGCTACTTCTTTATCCTCAATTACTGTTTTAGTATTAGTACTGAAAGCCATGGAAGATTTTTGTTTTAACTCATTTAGTGACTGAGCGGTGTTGCCATCTTAAAGGAAACAAAATACCCTGACTTTGACCAAAGTCACAAATACATCTTGAGAGCAGCAGACAGTCTGTATTCCCACATTGAGTGAGAAAGGCTGGCATATCATGTTATAAATGTTACAAATTGTAATCTCATGGATTAAGAAACAAACTAATGGTATAACTATTGAATCTAAATGTGTAAGGTCAAATAAAATGCACTTTTTTAGGCCCTAAGTCAGGCTTACAGCTGATCACAGCTCCCTTGGGATTCATACACTTCATCTTTGCTGAAAATAGGTGATTCTAGGCACTTTTTCAGTGAATTGATCTGATCTTGCTCTTTCCTTTTAAAGTTAATTCAGTGATGGTGATGTTGTTCTCCTTTTTACAGCAGTACATAATGTTTAGAATACTTGCTCAGAAAGTGGGTAACCTACACTCAGTTCTCTTTTCAAACAGAAGCTCTTTGAGCCTTCATCTCCTTATGCTAGGGCAATTTAGGGATGGCAGCATTTTTCTTTCCTTTTGAACATTAATCACGTTGCAGGAATGAACTTCAAATTCAATGGGAAAGAGAGGGAGGACATGAAGGGTCAAAGCACTCCAGTTCAGAGATTAATGCAATTATTGAGAGAAAGGAGCCTGGGATTTCAGTCCTCTGTCTGTAAATTGCGTCGAACCTTGCACAGCATTTCCTCTATAATGGCTTGAAAATCTGTGAATTTCTATGAGCTTGGTGATTTTAATTATCACCATATAGTTCTAATAGAATGACAACATTAGTTTTCATTTCTGTTCTCACACAGTCACAGAATCACAGAATGGTTGAGGTTGGAAGAGACTTCTGGAGGTGATCTTGTTCAAGCCTCCTGGCTCAAGCAGGCCGACCTAGACGAGGCCGCCCAGGACAACATCCAGATGGTTTTCTAGTATCTCCAAGGATGGAGACTTCACAACCTGTACTGGCAATTTGTTCTAGTGTTCAGTCATTCTCACAGTAGAGAATTGTTTCCTGATGTTCAGACACTACCTCCTGTGTTTCAGCTTGTGCCCACTGCCTCTTGCCCTGTCACAGGGCACCACCGAAAGGAGCCTGGCTACGTCTTCTTTACACCCTCCCTTCAGGTATTTAAGTAAGTTGACCAGATTCCCCCAAGCCTTCTCTTCTCTAGGTTAAACTGTCCCAGCTCTGTCAGCCTCTCTTCACATGAGAGGTGCTCCAGTCTCTTAATCATCTTTGTAGCCATTTGTTGGACTATGTCCAGTATGTCCATGTCTGTCTTGTACCGGAAAGCCCAGAACTGGACACAAAATCATTTCATAAAGTAGGTTTTTATATTAGGTCAGGTTAGAAAAGAGAAGAACTAAACTGCATTATTCTGGGAAACAGTTTTGAAGGGGAAAGAAG
>NW_009624738.1:0-17939 GCF_000690535.1 Cariama cristata | reverse complement strand
ACAAAAGTCTAGGGAGACTACATCGACAGTCTTTCCCTCATCTACCAAGCGGGTCAAAGTTCATGGAGGACTGTCTCCCATGGGTGGGAGCCCATGCTGGAGCAAGGGAAGAGTGTGAGGAGGAAGGAGCAGCAAAGACAGTGTGTGATGAACTGAGCACAACCTCCATTCCCTGTCTCCCTGTGCCGCTCGGGGAGAAGTAGTAGAGAAATCAGGGGTAAAATTGAATTTGGGAAGAAGGGAGGGTTGGGGGAAAGGTGTTTTAAGATTTGTTTTTATTTCTCATTATCCTACTCTGATTTGATTGGTAATACATTAAATCAGTTTCCTCAAGTTAAGTGTGGTTTGCCTGTGACAGTAATTGCTGAGTGATTTCTCTCAGTCCTTATCTCAACCCATGAGCCTTTTATTGTATTTTCTCTCCCCGGTCCAGTTGAGGAGAGGGCATGATAGAGCAGCTTGGTGGACACCTGGCATTGAGCCAAGGTTAACCGCTCACACTGAGCTAGAGAGATTTACTAGACTGGAGTACTTTTTGTGTTAACAATGTTCATATTTTTATCTGCTTACTTTCTGATCGTACTAAATAAATGCATGCTCACATGCATGTGCCCTGCCTTCCCTCCTCACCGTCCACCCAAGTGTACAAATGTTTCTGGTTTGTGGAGCTTCCCAAATTCTGACACTTAAATCTGGGCTTGTTAGACATTTAATCAACTTTTGCTTACTGAGGTAATATGTTTTAAGGCTTCCTGGGCTATTCTGGTATGCCAGAGCCATCATATAAATGACAGCAAGACAGCATGTACTTTCTGAGTCATCCAGACCTAGTTCCTTCTCTTGTCAATTTTTCATTCCATTGGCTTCTTAGTTTAGGACTTAATGTTGGAAATGTTTGTCTCTGAGTAACTTCTTCCAGGAGGTATGCTTACATAGGTATATTTGATCACATGCCTGTTGTTGGTGTGGGATCTTTTAACCAAAATGTAGTCCTGACCTGTATCTGGTGTTCATACTAGTCCTTTGCCAATTCTTATGTTCTTTTGTAAGTTCATCTAACAAATCTTATGGTTTCTTTTGGCATAACCTAAAAGAGTTAAGGAGCGGGGGCGAGATGTGTGTATATAGGTGTAACTGCAAAGCAGCTCTTTCAGGGATCTCCTAACCACAAGGAGAACACATCTGGAACTGCAGTCTTTTTCATGTCACTTTTCTTCACCTGAATACGTCACAGGAAAAAGGTGAAATGTTGACAACTCCTCCACCGTTTTGGTTGTTAAGTACTGCTGTGGGTCTGAAGTCAAAATAGCTTGGGTCCTCCTCAAACACAGGCTAGAGCAGTCCCACCTGGGCTTTGTAAGAATTGCACAAGGTCAGATAGGATAATCCTTACCACATCATATTATCATCTTTGCTATTAATCATTCATTTAAAGCTCCAAAACACCACTGAGTTTTAAAGGATTCACAGAATCGTTGAAGTTGGAAGGGTCTTGAGATCATCTAACCCAACCTCTTGCTCAAGCAGGGTCACCTAGAGAAGGTTGCCCAGGAACCGCGTCCAGTCAGGTTTTGAGTATCTCTACAGATGCAGACTCCACAGGCTTTCTGGACAATCTATTCCAGTCTTTGACCACTAACAGAGACAAATACAGAGATTCGAATCTATATTTTAACCATGCTTGGCTTTGGACTTCCTATTCTTGCTAACCTATGTAATATCAGAGCTTGTCTGGCATTTTCCCTCCCTCTTTAATCTTTTCTTTGTAAGTACTACATTAATTGAATTTTCACTAATATCAACTTGAAAATAATGTTCTAGCAGCTGTTGTTGCTCTGGCTGTTCCTTTGCCTGATAATTACTTTAAAGATCAAGAAGGAATAGTTAGACTAGTTTTAAACTTAAAGGCAGACGTTCTGGGCAGACTTCTGCAAAGCTTTTTCACAAAGGACAGAATTCGCAAGGCGTCACTGAAAGAAGTAAGGTGGCATCTAGAACATTAGCTCTTGTTAATTATGTTAATTATGGTGTAAAAGAGGACTGATTAACTGCATTCTGCAGTGACAGTTCATCTGGCCTTCTGCCATCTTGTGGCAGACCTGTTCACATGGACCATTTAGGAAGGCATAGTGAATGAAATACGTGCTGTTCTTCATTGCCTTCTTTCCAAAACATGGCTTTGTCCAGTGGTAATGTATCACACACATCTGTTAACCGTGTGATGGGGAAAGAATCCAGAAAACAGATACCAGGAGCAAGATTTTTCTGAGTTAGGGTGATGAGCAGTAGTTGTGCTTGGTTAACTTTTTAACTTTGGTGACCAGTCATTCAAGATAGATTAGAGCCTGCAGGTGACCTACAGGTTTGGAATTGTTAATCCAAATCACCCAAATTACCTAACCAGTAATTTCAAGTAACAGAATATTTGCTTAAATCAATTCTGAAATTGAAAGCTTTGAAAAGGTGATGAAAATGGAATAACGTGGTACATTATTGGTATTTAACATGGTGCAGTTGCAGATGAGGCTTCTGTTGTGCCGGGCCCTCAACACTTGCTTGCATATAGATGTATCTGTACATGCACTAAATAGGTAGAGAATTTTGTTCACCACATATGTTTCATACTGTGGAAATTGCTACCTCTAATGGTATTTTTCTGAGGAGATAAATTTACATCTGACAGACATATCCTTATTGTGACTTTTTTTTTTTCTTTCAACTGCAAAAAAAATGAGAGAAAAAGTGTAGTACATGTGCAGTACAAGATGTTAACACTACTACTGTTTGCAAAGTATACTTGATACTATATGTATATTCTGCAATGTTTAAATATGTACTCACTTTACAGCGGCATACTGTACTCACTGTACAGCACTGTGCTGTAGAGTAAAATATATATTAGTAACGGGTGTAGAGAATTAAACAAACTGCTCCAGAGGCTTTGGCAGAGAGAAGGAAGAAAAGATTTCGGGAGCTAGTATGGGACGGGCTGTTCAGCCAGCAGAGCGGAGGCTGTTTTGCTTCATTTTACCTTGATCCTGCTTGGTATGTTTAAATAAATAAATAAAATCATCAATATTTTTTAGAGAGCTTAGGAGAGAAGGCTTGTGGGCTTTGGGGTTTTTTTGTGTTTGGATTTTTTGTTGGTCTTTTACTCTCTGAAGTCTTTGTTTACCAGTGTATACTGGGCTTGGCAGGGATGGAGTTAATTTTTTCTTCATAGCAACCTGTATGGTGCTGGTTTTTAGACAGGTGACCAAGGCAGTGTTGATGACATACCAGTATTTTAGCTGTTGCTGAATAGTGCTTGCACAGTGTCAAACCCTTCTCTGTTTCTCACTGTGCCCCTCACAACAAGGGGCCTGGGAGTGGTCAAGAGGCTGGGAGGGGACACAGCCATGACAGCTGACTCAAACTGATGGAAGAGATATTCCATACCATATAATGACATGGTCAGCAATAACTCTGGTGGGATGGAGGGAAGTTTTTCCAAAGTTAGTTGTTCCTCAGGAACTGGCTGAACATCAGTCTGCTGGCAGTGAATGATTGCTTTTGCATCACTTGTTTTTTTGTTTTCTTTTGTGGTTGTTGTAGGTTTTGGGTTGGTTTTGTTTTTCCCCTCCCACTTCACTTATTAACCTGGGCTTTATCTTGACCCACAAGCTTCCTTGCTTTTGCCCTTCCAGTTCTCTCCCCCATCCTGCATGGAGTGGGAGGAGTGAGCGAGCAACTGGGTTGGGGGCTTACCTGCCAGCTGGGGTCAACCTACTGCACAGCATCTTCTGGTTTCCATTCTTGGACATGTTGTGACACTGAGGAGGCAACATGTGGCTTCTTCAAAGAGGAGTCTCAGGAGGAAAAGCATCTTGGTCTTGCACATGCCCTACAAATGATGTGTTTATAAAGACTAGTAAGAATCGTGACATTATAAAATATTGTTGTGCACCAGCCACTTCTGTCAATCTGATATTTCTTCAAGATATTTAAAAAGTCCGTATTAACATCTTGATTTGTATGTTTTTTTCCACATTGCTTTAAGCCTCTCTGCTTCCCACAAATTTACTTTGTTTATTTTTTACTGTAATACAGTTGAGCAGATATTTGTGTTGCAAATTATATGTCTTAGAATCAGAAATGATAATATTTTACAAGAATAACTGTGTAATTTAAGAAAGAAGTGTACCTTTTGAGACAGGATGTTTGGGGTGCGTTGGTTGGTTTGTTGGTTTTGGGTTGGGTGGTTTTTTTTTTTTTCCTTCTTCCCTTCATGTCACCAGTTCTCTGCAACCCATTAGGTATAAGAGTCTTGGTCCACTCCTCTAAATTACAGAAATTTACATAAAGGAACATGAATTTTTACGCTAGAACTGTGTACACTGGTTAAATGCGTGAGTTGTGGTCATGATGTATGTCATGGCCACCTTTGCCTAGTTATAAGCCAACTATATGAGAATGAAATTTAACCAGCATCTCAATATTCTTATCCTCTTAATTTTGCTCCTAATTGCTGGGATTCAAACTAAGCAAGAGATGAGATGATGACAGTCCATCTCTGTTAGTGAAGTCAAACATTTGTTAACAGCCTGAGGATTATTCCTCCCATACAATGTTGGAATGAGATTTTTAAGCTCATCATAGAACACAAAAGCTTGGTTTAGTTGTTCATGTGGTTGTAATAGCCAAGCATGCATGTCCAGTAAACGTAAGGAAGTGCCATGAGAATGTGAAGTAGTGCTTAGATGAGTAAAGGGAGTACCACATTTAGATTTAGGCATATTTAATACCTGACTGTACTACCCGTTTGAGTTGCATGGAGTACAGGACTGTATTTACTTGAGCTCTTTATAAAATGCTTCCAACTTACCAAGCTGTGTTCAAATTATTTATGTAAAGTGTATTAACTTTTCTTGAGAGAGTAATAAATGTGCTCTGCATTTGTATTCTTTCTTGCCAGGCTGTTGCAGCTCAGTCAGCACAAAGGGATAGTGCTGAAGGAGAGGTTTTGCTCTTGAGCTCTCAACGATGCAGAATTTTGTGCAAAGACTGCAGCAGAGAGCTTGCTTTCCAGGCCGAGCTCTTGCCCAGGCTTTCACGGGAAGCACAGTAAGGAAATGTGTAACTGATAGACAAATTAATTCTGCCTTTTACCTTTGAAGAAAAGAGTGGTTATATTTTTTTGGATGCTCACAGGACGTTAGTGTAAAACTCGTCACTGGGTGTCACTGTTACACCACAGGAATCTGGGAGAAAGTGGATTTCTCTGGCCTCGAATTACAG
The DNA here is from genome assembly GCF_000690535.1 of Cariama cristata. NCBI lineage: Eukaryota > Metazoa > Chordata > Aves > Cariamiformes > Cariamidae > Cariama > Cariama cristata. Next base: position 12,662 of record NW_009624738.1, on the reverse strand, counting down.
AGATCTTAAAGGCAGATGTTGTTAAGTACAAGTGGCAGAGGCATGTAGCGTTGCTATGACTGTACAACCTATTATATGTAAAGAATACACTAAAAGGGTATTTGCATAGTCTGCCAGCAGTGCTTATAAAGATGTTTCCTGATGTGCCCATATTTGAGCTTTGAGAATAAACATAAGTGATACTTTTCACAGCATAGGGGGTAGTGGAGAGCTGCTTCCTGTTCTTTATATGCATCAATATTAAAGAATCTAAACAACGTTCAAATCGTACAAAGTAAAACTGAAAGGGATTGCTAGAGGACATATCACCCATTCCCCTGCCCCGAGTAGGTCAATTATGTCTTAAACTTTCCCTGACTAATGTGTTTTTAAAAACAGCACTGATGGTCACTGTTATTGGTGATCTCTTCCAGTACCTAATCACTCTTCTCACAGAGCTTTCTTAATAACAAACCTTGATGTACTTTCCTGGAATTTAGTTGTTATGTCTTGTTCTATGTAGCAGAAACTGAGAATTAAACCTTCCTTTCTGCGTTGCTTCAGACTCTTAAGGGGGTGTTTTTTGGATTTGGGGTACATTTTAAACTTTCATTTAAGCTAATAATCAAATAAATACGTACAGCAGGAGTGCATGGGAGTTACAAGACTGGCCATGGCACCTTCACAAACAAAACAATATGCCACAGTTCTTACAAAGCAAGAACCATGCCCACTATTAAAATGGTGATCTTTGCCTGCATTTTATTAAAGGGGAGGGAGGGGAATCAAAGTAATTCAAAAGTATTTATTTAATATCTAACAACTGTGGCTGATGATTCAAGCTTTACAGGATTCTTTTGTTGTTCTCATTCAGACCAGACAAACCTCCCTATAGTTCTAAATATTTGGCTCTGCTTTTCTTCTTTTGTTTCAGATTGGGGCATTTTTCCATGTCCTGTAATGTACTATATCACATTTGGGGAGAGGAGGAGAGGAAGATTTCTCCAACAGTCGTGTAATACTAGAACATCTAGTAATGTGTGAAGAGTATCAGGATTTCATTCTGAGAGTCAGCAGGCAGAACAGCAGATCAGTTCACCTCCGTGGTGTTTTTCTGGCCACTCAATATGGGCATAACAGCTACATGCTGAAAATCCTTTGCATAATGAAACAGTGTTATTGTTTCTGTAGTCTTATCAAAGAAAGATTTCTTTGTTTGTTTACACCCCACCCCCAGGATTCACCTTGTTCTCTCCTGAACAGTCTCACAGTTCTGCAGCAAGTCTTTGAAGTGTAGCACCAAAACCTGGATGTATTCTCCATTTAAGATTTCACCAGTGTTGGGCAGGGAGATACTTTTCTTATCATATAAACAATATTCCTATATATGTCGTTAGTATGATTTTCTTTGATTTGTAGTTTTGAATGGTGACTGTTTAACAGCCTGTCACTAAGGCTTAGCCTGTGATCTGTTTCATTCCCAAGATTGCTTTTCTACCCAATTTCCCATTCCGATTTTAGCACAGTTGATTATATTTGGCCAGGAATAATTTCTTGCATTTATTTTTCTTGAATTGTCTGTGTTTCTTTCAATCTATTTCTACAGTTTAAGATAAATACAAGTTACAATGCTGATCACCAAAGTGCTTGCAGACCCTACTGTTTGAAGTGATTTGAAAATGACTTAAGTTATAGTCTATTCCTTTCCTTAGGCCAGTCATGAAAATACTGAAAATTGCAAGTACCTAACAGGCTTGAGTGGATTAACTGGCAGTGAGCTACTGGGAGTTGCTAGAATTGTGACTTCTGAACTGGTTTGCACCCTGTTTTTGCAGCATGCAGATTATGTGAAGCAGTGTCAGAAGGCTTGCTTGTACCAAAGCATGCGACTCCTGTCTTTCTCTTCTGTCCTTAAGGCTTATTAGTTTATCCTGGAAGGAAGTTAGACGAAGTTGACATGGAAAGGGTGGGGTGGGGGTGAGGGTGGGGAGTGTTGTGTGACAGATTCATTTGCTGTTAATAACTTTCCTTTCCTTCCAAGTATATAAAAGCTAGATTATTTTTCCAGTTTCCTTCTAGATATTTCCAACAAGAATTACAGCACTGATATATAAACTCTTGACTCCTTCTTTTCTCCCTTTTTAAAGGTATGGTGTTTTGCCCTTTTTTGATTTTCAAGAATCGTAACCATCTCAGTAAGAACTCACAGATACTTGCTAGTGGCTCTGAGAGTACTTGAAATACTTCTCTACCTGCAACATACTACATACACTATACCACCTATGTAATAAATGCGAACACAGAATTAAAGAAATGCTTACAAACACCCCTCAGTGAAATTTTACAGTTATTTCATAATTAAATGAGCTCATGATATCTCTCAAAGATAAATTTTTCACTTAAACTTGCATGACGATGATATCTGAATCCAAGTCTTTATTATAATAAAAGTTTTATTTTAACTTTTATTTGCCTGTGATTTTAGAATTTCCTTTTTTATTGTTATGCAGAAGTAGGGGGGGTTGCAGAGAAAGGACAGGAGTGCTATTTTGAGGTGGCTGGAGGGATTTTCACCACTAGAAAAGAAAAATGCAAACATTTCTATATTCAGCAGTTTCTAGGTATCAATTTTTGTGCTAAGAGGTCAAACCTGCTTAGTTTAATTGCTGATGTCATCATACATTTAGTTGTATTCTACCTTTTCCTTAAGGTCAGTGGAGCAAGATATTTGCAGGTCATCTGCTGGAACTGTGCATCTTGGACAGGATTGATGAGGCCAGTGCTGTGATGGTCAACTAATTGCCCATAACACTTGCTGAAAATCTTCTAGTTAATTAAATGCCATGTTTATCGTGACTATAAATGGACACAAGCTTTTATTTCTTCCTTGTTAATTGTCACACATTTATCAGCACTGGTTGACTCTATGCTCTTGAGATTTCCTAGTTTATCGAGGAAACTTTAGATTATTTTCTCAGAAAAAGGGATTAGTACTGGCTTCTTGTCAGTAGCATTGACAGCTGATGCTTTCTTCACAAACACATTAACTTGACCTCATTAGTTTTTGCATCCAACTCCCTTAAACACAGAAGATTGTATTTCGGTAGGAGGCAATCATGTTAATTAATTACATCTGATCAGGTTGCATATTCATAAGCCATTGCCTGTTTTATGGACAGCAAAAATAAACAGCGTATCTTTTTAATAATTTTAAGTGGGTCACTTTCAGGACTATGTCTGTTTTAAATAAATTATCATATTGTTAAGGGCCACGGGCAAAAGCTTTTTGTTAGTAATGTGATGGTTTGGGTTTGGTTGTGTTTTTTAAGGACAGCAAAATTTGTTTATGAAATCACTATGAGCCAACCACTTTAAAGATATGATAGTGTACCTTATCTGTTTTGTGGGAATAGGAAGCCATTTTTACATGGAAGTGACATAATTAGTAATTTGAGATTCCTAAACTGCACAGAAGGCAAATTGCAATAAGAGATGTAATCATGTGGTATTTTAAACTGTTCTAACAGCAGTACCTGAGTTTGAGTTTTGCTAGTCTCTGCTAGTGTTCCCTAGGATCCTTTAATTATGTTTCTTGTATGTAATTTTTGGAGTATCAGTGGTGTGTACACGGCAAGTGAAAGGCCTTTGTAAAGACAAGGTTTCTACCTTGAGGAGTTTACCCTGATTGAATCTGGCATTTCAGCCATGTTGCCGCTGAGGAGACAACATGGGCTCTACAGCATGATGAAAGGCTTGCTTTTTTTATTCTGCAAACCACAGCTCCTCTGCTTTGGGTACATACCCAAAACAGTGCACACCAGTCTCTTGAGCCTTCCTGGATCTTTCAGACAGTGCAGGTAGGGTTTATTCCAACTGAAGAGTAGAGTGCAGGCTTTTACTCTTGTGGTCCAAGTGTCCATTATTTGGTGTTACACAGACTCTCACTTTCCTGAAACATGGTGCAATGGAAGACACGCTTTATTCCCCGGGACACTTATTTGCCAAATTGTACCCTTGCATGAAGATAAATCCATTTCTACTCTAGGGTTTTAGACTTACTGTCCAGGTCTCTTCCCTGCCTAGTGTGTGCAGCGGTCCTCCCTGTTTGTGAATCTGTAGAGGAAGCAGGGGAGTACAAAGGGAAGATGTCTTCTAAGAACAACCAAAATAGATGCATTTTCCTGAAAGAGCTATGGAAGAAATTCCAGTGAATATGTTGAGATGGGGATTGTTATGTCAGTGATCATAGTAGGCGTCTAACTATATAAATAACTATCAAATGAATAAAAAAGTATATGCTTATGCTCAGCTTAACTGAAAACAAATGTGTCATCAGATGAACATCAATAGAAGAAATGAACTCTACAAAGAGAGTGGAGCCTATTTTTCTGCAGGTTGTGCTTCTGGCATAAAAAACATTGGTGTGTAGCATTTGTTCTGTTGTGGTCAAAGGACACAATGGTATCTCTGCTTTCAAGCAAACTGAAGAGTGGGGGGAAATCTTTCCTACTTAATATTTTCTTCCATCTCACTAGAGAGATGCATTTCCAGAATGCACAGACAATTTAACAAAAGGTAAGGTAAATTATCTTTAAAAACAAAACAAAACATAGCATTCATACCTGGTTTTGGTTATGTGCCTTGGGAATAGGGTGTGGATATTCAGACTAATTTTTTGTAATTGTTCCTCAGATGTTTGAAGGATGTTGTCAAGAAAAGGTTTCGGGCTGTTTGTCTTTCTCTGACTTGTCTTAGGGAAGTGTTTTTCCTCCTATAGATGGACAGACAGACAAACAGACATTCACAGAGACTTTTTAAAAAATGAGTTTATACTTTGTAAATTAACATTTAGTTTTCACGGACACAAAAAATAATTTAATACCACAAAAATGTTCATATTGAAATAGCTTTTCTTTTCTGCCTTCCTATTTCTTCTACACAAAGGATTTGTTATTTGGGTTACACAACTCCATCCACATTTCACAGCAAGGCAAGTGCAGAAGGAAAAGAATTCAAATCCTATTCACATTTTAGAAAAAGATCGTTTCAGCACTTGGGTTAGACGTGAGGTATTCTGCACTCCTGATTTTATCATCAGGGCTGCTGTTGTCCAGGCCACATTTGTTTAAATATAGTAGGGTTTAAATCTGGGTATTTGAGAGTTTGCCATTTCTGTGTGTTCTGTCTTTTTCTGCTTGGTCCCTGACATGCTGTTGTGAATTGTCATTTGCACACTCTGTGAGATTGTACAAAACTCCTTCCAGTATCAGATGTGCACTGAAATTCTTCACAGAGATTTCCAGAGGGTTTTCAATTTGACATCAAAAAATATTTTACAATTATTAGTTTTACTTCTTGGGTCTGATCTGTGAATTGAAAATTGATCTTACAGTATGAAGTAAATTTTCATGTTATTATCTAGATTAAAATGAGGTTTCTATACTGAAACCCTCTTGATTTCGTAATATGCTATCATATGTGCAATACACTTCAGAATTATAGCTAATAGTCTCCGTAAATCCTAACATACCTGAATGTTTACAAAGCTCATTTACCTCTGGGAAATATATAGCAATTTTTTTTGTGTGTGTGTATTTAGTCTGTTTCAAGTGAGACTAGATACAGAGCAGGACTGATTGACAAATTAGTACTTTCAGCTTCTGCTCAATGTACCTGAATTGTAAGTACAAAAGACATGTTATAAACTAATAATTTTAACTCTATTCCATTGCTAAAAGCTACTAATAATGAAAACAAATCAAAATAGTAATGTAGCCTAACTCATGCAAGAGTAAAAGAACAGGCAGAGGAGGGACTGTACAGAAAATAATTTTTTTAATTAAGAATCAAGGAAGACTAAGAACATTATTCCATTTTTGATGGCTTTAATTCTGCAGGAGAGTCACATAAAGCATATTTACATGCAGTTCCTCTTAACATCATACAATATTGATACAAAATCAGACATCTAAAAATTAGTATTACCAAAATTGAAAAATTCATTCACAAAGTATGAAACATCCAGCTTCTTTTGCTAGGTAGGTAATGAAAGCATACTTTTCAGTTACTCTAAACTGTTATTTTGGAAACCTCCAGTGACAAATGTTACAAATCCCTGTGGAGGGAGCTGTTATAATCAATTAGTAGTGTGACTAATAGTCTCTTCATTGATCAGAATGTAGTAAATACCTCACCTACATACTGCCTTGGGACTTGGTCAAAAGTCTATTGAAATGTCACTTAAAAGTGGGGACTTTGTAGACTTCAGGCAGCTTTGGCTAATCATGGTTTTCTTGTCTTAAAGTGTAGGAGCAATATGGTAAGCAGTTGACCCTAGTGTAAGTTTGCAAATACATGTATTTTTCTGCGTAGTTCTCATTATCTGAAAAATGTTACTGTGTTTGTGGACTTTTTTGCTAACAAAAATGAAGCAGAATTAGTGATTTGAATGATAGCATGACATGTAAAAAGCAAATTTTGGTAGCCAGGACTACAGGAAAAGAGATGAGAAATAATTTCCAGAGTTCTGTTGTTTGAAAAACTACTTGATTTACACAGGTCACAAAAGAGTAATATCAAATATTCACCCCCAAAATAATTTCTGATCTTAGATTTAGATTGCCTTGGATTTGGGTACAAGTTATGTCTGTCTGCTAGTTAGTTTTAGGGAAGCTGAAAATTAACCTGATGAAAATTATGTTGTGGTGTTCATAAAACAAACAGTTCAGATGTAAAGCTGGAAAGGCTTACATAAAACGGAGTAGAATAACCAATTCCTTTATTTTTTTTTTTTTTTTTTTTTTGGTAATGGTTCAGTTAGTCCAAGATGGTGATTTCTTACATTTACTCTTGAAAATGACTGTTTTCCTACATCTGAGTGACTGTGGGGTTTTCTACAGTAAGACATAAAACAAGGCCAAGGGTGTAGGTCAAAACCGTCAAAATAATGTGTTGCATTGTTATTTATGAGTAACCTCATAATAAGTTTAGTTTAAACTTTTTTTAAAAGGAACATTAAGTTCAAGTGTAGACAGTTAATAGTCATACTTATTTCAGATTTTCTATAACCACAAAATGTGTATTGTGGATTTGTTGACTTTTAAAAATATTAAATAGCATTTTTAATACAAGCATAAATAAATGGAAGTACCATGGTTTTATATTTATGCTAAAAGAAAAAACACAGTCTGGGAGATAATATACTTGAATTTCTGAGAACCTCACATAGTCTGACCAGCCACCTTTATATTTATACGAATGCAATGGACAGCAATGGATATACTTCCCTGATAATTTCCCAATACTGCTCCTTTTTGTTTGTGGACAAATATCAGAAAAACACCACTGCAAAAAGAGAGCTTGCTACGTGGCATTGTCTTTCATTTGTCAATTGAGAAAGAAGAGCTTTATAACTGTAATGTAAGAGATTCTGAAAGATCTATATTTTGAAATTTTAAGGGCTGCTAACACAGGTATGTCCCAATCTCTTTTGTGCCAAGCAGAAGTCACAAGACAAGCAGATTTCAATTCAGCATGTTGTGACTTACAGGACAACAGAATCAGCTGTGCGATATTTGAGTATCAAAGATGTTTGTGCTTATACCACTTCCATATTTTATTTAATGACAACTCAAGTGGTATGATGAAGTATTTATCTTGTTTTTCTGTAGAAAGGATTAAGGATTTTGTAAGGATAGAAACAGTGAGATAAATACATCTAGAATGATGCTGATGTAAGTCATGGGACAGTTTGATGTTTTTCTTTGACTCCTAGCTTTACCATCTTAATTAACTTTTCTCAACATTTTAGTGTTATAATTTCATATTGACTCTAGGGAATCTCAAAAAATAAGACATTATTGTTCCTATTAATTCATTGTTTTTCACAAAAAGACATAAATATTTTGCTTTATGTAAATAGATATTCAATTATGGTGGAGAATTATATAGAAACATCTGAATGTAGCTGTCATACAGAATTGGGTAATTTTACTCTGAACATTATTTACAATATAATAGAAAAATTATTCAGTGATGATTTGTTAGTATAGAACAGATTGTTGTTATTCATACAGAAAGGAATATTATGCGCAGAGGAAAAACACCATTTGCAGTTAGTGATACTTTTCATGTACTTTTCTCTGAAATACTGTTGCAATCCATTATTAATACTGGCTATTTCCTTTATTTTGTGCAGTATTCAGACCTGTTGCCACTGCCCCAAAAGGCTTACAATTAAATGGATGTAAACAAAACAAAGAAACAACAAAACAAAAAAAACCCCACCATACCCCAATCAATCATGTAAATTTGAAAACCAAGAAAAAGACCAAAATTTGCCAGGTTAGGTTCTTGCTCCATTTTCTGAGTCCCTCTTCACAAAATGGCTTGTGCCATCTGGAATTTAGTGTGGATAATGTGGTTGCCTCTGCTATTTCTAAAATGTAAGCTATGTTTGGGAGAAGTTGTTGAGGGTTTTTTGGTTTATTTTTTTAATCACGCTAACTACTATTCTATAGCTCTGCAATGTGTGTTTTGACATAGCTTTCCAGAATATCTGACTGAGTGCGGTTTGGTGGGTATATGCAGAAAGGGGTGTGTGAATATAATTAAACAAGAGGGTCAGACTTGACAGTTTCAGCATGGAGGTTTTAAAATCGCATTGGGAATGTTTACATAACTGCTCAAAAGAGGCTTTTTCCGTGTACCTGTTTACACTCTTCACTTTGGAAATTCTTGAAGCAATCAGCCCTTGGAGAGCCCTTACTCACCACTTGCAAGCCCTTGATTGCAGAGGAGAAAAGCCCTGTTAGTGAATCATGGGGAAAACATTCCATAACAAACTGGTCTGTAATGAGAGTCACTACTGCCTGTGCAGTGGCTAGAAGGAAAGGGACAGGGGGAGAGAGATGCTGTTAAATTGTAAAACTGTTTCAGAGACACAATAGTGGAGGAAGGACCTAGACGCCAGACCTTTGTGTGCAAATTTCCCACCAGAGCTAAGCAACTTCCCCAGCCCCCACCTCCAATTTAATTAAGTGGGTTTGGAGTCCAGCACCGGCCTAACAAGCACTTCTTCATGAATGAAAGATTTGTCTCTGGCAGTGAGGCATCGCTCTGAACAATGTCAGCAGCAATTACTGCCAGCTATGGCCGTTTTAACAGCTCACATGAACAAGAGGGTGCTGGGAAGGTAGTGTAGCGTGTAAGGCTGGCAGAAATGTTTTGGGGATTGTCTTTGCCTACCTTACAGCAAACTTGTCATCCATGCACCCAAGATTTTAACCAAAGCTAGGCCTCTCGTGGGAAGGATTTGTCTAAAGATACTAATGCAATCAGGGAGCTTTCTGGCAGATGTGACACCAGTTGATTGAGGTAGCTGGTAGGAATCTGTGTTACAGGAAGAGGTGATGTTTGTTTGGGTGAGGTATGGGACACAACCAGTTATCTCAGGAGAGGTGAAGGTAATTTTGCTTAAACTGAATGGGATGCATCAGTGAAGGTTATAGTGATCCTGTTTATGAATCCACTGTTCGTTCTTAATTTGTAGGATGGAATGAAATTTAAATGGAATTTAATGAGGACCTAATGAATCTTTTCTCTCTGTTTTGCTTCACTTTGCTTTCATTACAGACCCATTGCTTGTCTTAGGCTTTCTCTTTGGAAAACTGAATTATCTATCACTGAGGTGAATTTTTCATTTGATAAATAGTTAAAAACCAGCATCAAACTCACAATTCCCTGGAATAAGGGAAAAACATGTGCGGCAGCAGTAATCCTACAGCTCCTATGTGGTCTGCTGCCTGTGTCCTGAGAACACCTACTCTGCTGGTTTTGCTCACCATTACCTGAGAAAAAGTTGTTATGCAATTGTTATTCTTTAGGAAAGTAATGTATTCTATGGCATAATCAGCATGAAATTGTGCTGTGAATTGAAATTTGTGACAGCATAATCAGTGCTCAGTGGCCAATGTGTGCACTACTTACATGTACAGTTCACAGTGTGTAAAATCTGTGGACACACTGTGCAGGCTAATTGGATTTAGTGAAGACATAATAGGAAAGACTAAATAATAGGAAAAGACTAAACTTCTGACAAATTTGGGCAAGACTGTAAAAGCAAAGGGAGCACAGTTTATTAAAGTAACCATTTTGATTTATGAACTAATGAGTTATGATTTCTGATGGTATTTGAGCTCAAATGTATAACCATATCCCAACTTGTTTTCAGAGTCCATAAAATTATTTCTTTGAATTTTTGTCACTTAATTTTTAATTTTTTTTTTTTTTCTGTTTTCTTGGACGAGACAGAAGGACCTGTCATCTGTTGTTATGCTACATAGCTGTTAGATGCAGTAGATAGAATCAGACAAATCTGAGAGATTTTTTGAAGCTCTGGGAAGTTTCATGTTGAGTTTGAAATCTGTAGGTTTTGCAAACTGTACTTCCAAAGTAGAGACTTACAAAACAATGAACTCTGCAGTTCTCACAAACATCCTTCGGTCTTCGGCATTTGGTTGCATAACATCTACTGAAAGAATTTAGAATTACTGGATACTGTAGTCTCACATGTGGCTCAGTAAAGGCTACATTCTTTACAACACTTGTTCTGTAAATATTGGTAATCTTGTCCATTGCTAAAATGTTGTGGAACAGAACAGAGTAAAATTGCCACAAAACAGGAAAGCTTTTTAATTGCTTTCAGCTGAACTCCTTCACTCATTATTATTAAAATCATCAAGCACAAAATCAATTGCTTGAAGAGCAGTTTAGTTTTCCAGAACTCTCAGTCAGGTAGTGTTACAGAGCACCTCCCATTACATCATTTACATTTTCATGCAGTGAGTGTGAAGTAAGTGTGATTTGCAGTGATCATCTTAGCAGTGCCAATAAACTATTTTGACATCTGAACAGTAGGTAATAATAGATTTATTTCCTCCATCAGGAGCTAAACGCAAAATGTTTCTTTTTTTTAATGTGTGGTGTGGGTTTTTTTTTTTTTCTAAAAAGCCTACGCAAATGAGTTGAGGGATCTTAAATCAATTATTAGTAGCCCATTCAAAATGATGTGCAATGAAAGAGCTTGGGCGTCTTAGCATGTTGAGGTTTGCACTGAAAAGCTATAGAAAGACAGAAATTGAAGCATGTCTGTCTGGAACTACTGTAACGATGGTACAATATTATAGTGATGGGAAACTAGCAACAAAAATGTAGCCGCTTTTATTCCTAGCTGATTTACTGTAGAGGGTGTCGCCTAGGGTAACCCTCATGCTAGTGAGATAACTGCACACCACACACCAGTAGTCTCGTATATAGATGAATCTCCTTAATTGTGCATAGTGTAAATAAATATATGCCTGTATGTAGATATATACGTCATATTTTAATACAATCTTATGTTCCCAAACCTGATGTTTTATGATGTTGCTATTGGATTATTTATTTAAATTGTAGTGAACTTCCTTATGTAACATTACCATCACATTTTCTACCTGTATGCAGTCCTAGTTCAATCTATAAATACCCTGGAACTCCTTGCCAGGATAGAAAAAAATTCTGTGCTGCAGTTCTGCACTGTGTCACTCCATTCTCAGAGAAGCCAAATGCTACCTGAAATTGCTTCTTTTTACTTAGGTTTATGAATGCAGCTTCTGACTTGGGATGATTCCTGTCAGTTTGAAGCCCTGACAGTACCATTTAAAAATTGACAAGACATACAACGAACTGCCTGAGCATCAGCTTGAAGTAGACAATGAGAAGTTTCTGTGGCGCATTTTTGCAAGCAGACCAGGTGAGAAATACAACTCTGCTCATTTACGCAATGCTTTATCTGTATAATACTTTGAAATGTATCCAATGTGAGTCAGGGTTTTTTCACCCAAGGTGATACTTTTATTGGTTTATTTTAGTTTGGTTTTTTGTAGGAGATTTTTGTGGTAACAATTCTCCTGGTTAGATAGTCATCTAACAAGTCTAAAATTCAATTTCTTGTTTTAAAAGGAGGGAAAAGTATTACCAGTATGTTCCCAAAGAGCAGAAACACATCTATTTACTGGTTGGTTTTTGTTTGGTTTGGTTTTTTTTAAGTATTAAAAAATTCTTTCGTATTTCCAAGATATTTTTTTTCCTCTCAACGTCACATTTCTGAATGAATTTCAATGCCTTCTTTGCCTTAAGTCTTCAATATCAGGACTGGTTGTCCTTAGGACACCCAGCCTCCAGAGCTGGAAGTTAGGGATGGGGAGCTGAGTGAATCCCCCATAATCCAGGAGGAGATGATTAGTGACTCGCTTTACCAATTATACACTCATAAGTCTATGGGCCCCGATGGGATTCACCCCAGAGCAGTGAGGGAACTGGCAAAAGAACAAACCACTCGTAATCATCTACCAGCAGTCCTGGTTAACAGGAGAAGTTCCAGCAGACTGGAAGTTAGCAAATGTAACGCCCATCTACAAGAAGGGTCGGAAGGACGATCCAGGGAACTACAGGCCTGTCAGCCTGACCTCTGTTCTGGGCAAGATTATGGAAGGGATCATCCTGAGTGCCATTACATGCCACATGCAGGACTGTCAGGGGATCACGGCCAGCAAACATGAATTTATGAAAGGAAGATCATGCTTGACCAATCTGATCTTCTACGACAACGTGACATGCTTAGTGGATGAGGGAAAGGCTGTCGA
>NW_009624737.1:24223-24447 GCF_000690535.1 Cariama cristata | reverse complement strand
ATCATTGATAAAGATATTAAATAGAACTGACTCCAATACCGAGCCTTGGGGAACATCATTTGTGACCAGTCGCCAGCAGGATTTAACTCCATTCACCAATAGTGTTTGGGCCTAGCCAACCAGCCATTTTTTTACCCAGCAAAGAGTATGTCTATCCAAGCCATAAGCAGCCAGTTTCTCCAGAAGAATGCTGTGGGAAATGGTGTCTAAAGCTTTACTAAAGT
>NW_009624737.1:3497-24084 GCF_000690535.1 Cariama cristata | reverse complement strand
ACTCAAGATGATCTGCTCCATAACCTTCCCCAGCACCAAGGTCAGACTGGCAGGCCTGTAGTTCCCCAGATCCTCCTTCCAGCCCTTCTTATAGATGGGCGTCACATTTGCTAACCTCCAGTCAACTGGGACCCCCCTGGTTCACCAGGACTGCTGATAAATAATTGAAAGTGGCTTGACAAGCACTTCCACCAGCTTCTTCAGTACCCTTGGGTGGATCTCATCTGGCCACATAGACTTGTGAGGTTCTTAGTGGTCTAGCAGGTCACTCACCATTTCCCTGTGGATTATGGAGGCTTCATTCTGCTCCCTGTCCCTGTCTTCCAGCTCAGTAGGCTGGGTATCCAGAGAACTGGTCTTGCTACTAAAGAATGAGGCAGAGAAGGCATTAAGTACCTCAGCCTTTTCCTCATCCTTTGTCAATGTGTTTCCCCCCCACATCCAATAAAGCATGGAGATCCTCCTTAGCCCTGCTTTTGTTGCTAATGTATTTATAGAAAGATTTCTTATTGTCTTTTACAGCAGTAGCAAGATTAAGTTCTAGCTGGGCTTTGGCCCTTCTAATTTTCTCCCTGTATAGCCTCATGACATCCTTATAGTTCTCCTGATGTGCCTGCTCCTTCTTCCAAAGATTATAAACTCTGTTTTTTTTTCCTGAGTTCCAGCCAAAGCTCTCTGTTTAGACAGGACAATCTTCTTCCCTCTTGGCATGTCTTTTGGCACATGGGCACAGCCTGCTCCTGTGCCTTTAAGGTTTCCTTCTTGAAGAATGTCCAGCCTTCCTGGACTCCTTTTCCCTTCAGGACTGCTTCCCAAGGGACTCTGTCAACCAGGGTTCTGAACAGGCCAAAGTCTGCCCTCCAGAAATCCAAGGTAGAAGTTAACCCCCTTCCTTACTTCTCCAAGAATTGAGAACTCTATCATTTCGTCATTGCTATGCCCAAGACAGCCTCGAACCATCATAACACCCACAAGTCCTTCTCTGTTCACAAAAACCAGGTCCAAGGGGCTGCCTTCCCTAGTTGATTCACTCACCAGCTGTGTCAGGAAGTTATCTTCCACACACTCCAGCAACCTCATAGATTGTTTCCTCTCTGCTGTGTTGTATTTCCAGCAGATGTCTGGTAGGCTGAAGTCCCCCACGGGAACAAGGACTAGCTATGGTGAGACTTCTCCCAGCTGCTTATAGAATACCTCTTCTATAGCAGACTCCCACCATGATATCTGCCTTGTTGGCCTTGCCCCTATTTCTTACCCATAAACACTCAACCTTATCATCACCATCATTAAGCTTCAGACGAGCAAAACCTTCCCTAACATACAAGGCCACCCCACCGTCTTTCCTTCCCTGCCTATCCCTTCTGAAGGGTTTATAACCATCTATTGCAGCATTCCAGTTCCGTAAGACATCCCACCAAGTTTCTGTGGTGACAACTATGTCACAGTCTTCCTGCTGCACAATGGTTTCCAGCTTCTCCTGTTTGTTGCCCATGCTGCATGCATTGGTGTAGATGCACTTCAGCTGGTCTATTGATCCCACCACCTTTTTGGGGAAGAAGTCCTAATTCCTACATGGTGATCCTCAGGCACTTCCATGGTGTCTAACCCATCAACGACGCTTGTGCCTTTGCTGCTGCATGACTCTCCATCTCCTACCTCCACTGAGGCAGCAGACCCAAGGACCTCGTTAGCACACCGTCCCACAAACATTGATATGCCACCTTCAGGCTTATCTCTGGCAAGCCTAGCTTTGTCCCATTCCCCCTTCAAATCTAGGTTAAAGTTCTTTCTATGAGCCCTGCTAACTCCTGTGCAAAAATCCTTTTCCCCCTTTGCAACAGGCGTACTCCTTCTGTTGTCAGCAGGCCTGGTGTCATGTAGGCTGACCTGTGATCGAAAAACACAAAATTCACCTGGTGACACCAGTCTCAGAGCCAGCTATTGATCTGCTGGCTCTTTCTGTTTCTTTCGTCATCATTCACTGCAACTGGCGGAATAGAGGAGAACACTACTTGTGTTCTTGATCCCTTAACTAGTTGTCCCAAGGCCCTGAAGTCTCTTTTGATTGCCCTCAGACTTTTAGTTCCAATCTCATTGCTGCCTACCTGAAAAATCAGTAATGGATAATAACCTGAGGGCCATAGCAGGGTAGGAAGCTTTCTCTTCACATCCTTTATCTGGTCCCCAGGGAAGCAGCACACTTCCCTAAAGAGTGGGTCTGGTCCGCTTATTGGGCCTTCTGATCCCTGCAGGAAAGAGGCTCCTATGATAATCACCTGTCTTTTTTTCTTAATGCAAGCAGTTTTGATGCCTGGCATAGGCCAACTTAACCTTGGTGACTCCTCCAAGCTAGATGAACCGTCATCCTTGTTATTGTTTGGTTCCACTTGCAGAGCCTCATATCTATTATGCAAGGACACCTGGGAAAGTGGGGCAGTCACAGAAGACATGCACCTGCCACGTCGGACAGGAACTTGTCTCCATTGCCACTTATCTTCCAAGTCACTGTGTTCAGCCAGGTGGAGAGAGGATAGAGAATCCTCTGTGTCATGTGTCCTGTCTTCTACATATTTATTCCAAACGCTCAGTGGGTTCTTTCTAAACATTAATCAAGTTACTGAGGTCACAGGGAGAGATTAGATTCTCCCTAACCAACATGGAATACCAAAATTGTGATATTACCAAAATTTTAAGGACAGACTTGCAGTTTCGTGACTTCATCACCACTGCCTTTCTGTCAAACCCATAACCCAAAAGATAGCTGGACTACAGTCTTGGAGAAAAGACACTTAAAGACAACACTAATACATGTGAGAAACTTCCTCATTAGAAAGTAGGGCAAAAGGTCAACAGTGTTAGAAATGCTTTAGGATCTTAGGAAAGGTAAAGGATCTGCTGAAGATTATTTATTTATACATTGGTTTCTGTCAAGAGTATTAATTTCTCAAGCCTTCTTAGGTGTGGAGAGTAGACTTACTATGACCTACTCATTAGCACTCTTCTTTTGCTATGGAAAATGCATGCTCTTTTGCTAATCTGCTAATTTATAAAGCTTTTTTTTTTTTTTAATTTCATTTTGTAATGTTACTCCATGCATGTTCCCACAGATGAAGGAGATGGAGAGGTTGAATCTATGAGAGGCCTGGTCTTCTAACATTCAGCAGGCAACATATTTCTGTATTAGTTGATGCTAGGCTGCAATGCACGCCATGCTGATCATATTGCATAGCTGAAAATGCTACTTTTTTAACATTAAAACTGTATTTCTGACTTCTAACATTCTTATTTATCACATGAAGAAGGAAGACTTCTGGCTCACCGAACTTAGCAAATGAGTCTTGTCATAAGATTGTGCACTCAAAACAGTAAGGCAAGACTGAACAGAGCTAGGTTAAGGCCTAGCCTGAAAGAAAGAGGATAACAAAAATGAGATCATTAATCATGAGTGATTATTTTAGTGTTGAATTCCTATTTTTAAAAAAGTATTATAATGTAATTTATATAGAAACTTAAAAAAATCTTAAAACCTTAGTTTTAAAAAAAAATCCTGAACTAAACTTGTATTAAAATTATTAAACCAGGTCAACTTAAATTTCTCCTTTTCCCTCATACTATCAGTTAAAATTAGCAAATTTACTTCAGTCTTATGCCTATAGTAAAATTGTGTGAAGTGTAACTGCTCTGTTAAACAGATAACATCTCAGAGTGGGAAATTCTGCTTTCAGTGTGAGTAATGTACCAGCAATTTACAAGAATTATAATACTGGAAAAAACTCATGAGATTAGAAGTACTGATGAATGCAATGTTATTTATTGAAAGTCTGTATTAAAAACAACAGATCTGTGGTCCCAAGATCCTGCTGCATTGAGTACTCCTGCTACTTTTAAAGAAAATTACAAAATCTTGGAGATATGAATTTAAGTTGAATATATTGAAATCTGAAATTCATGCTTAACATAACCAGAAATGTCTTTTAATTTGTTAGGTTTAGTCTCTTCTCTAAGTTTTATTATCACAAAAAAATCTCAGCACTTTTTTCCAGTCATATCTGTACATCAAATCTGAGTAACATTCTTTTATCTATATAAAGATATGCTTGCAGACAGCATGTTCTGTGGTATTCTTGGACTGTGTTTTGTCCACCTACAAGCTTAGTCTTGATTGAATGCAATCATTCTTGCTGACACAGGCTCGGGCCAGGGTGCATCAGAGGCTGACTAAATTTGTCCAATTTAGTCAAAGTGATTTGATTTAACTAGCAGTTGTTACCTTTCTGTTCTTTCTCTTGACAGGCAGATTTAGAGCCTTATAAAATACACAGGCTGAAAGCCAAGGCATCACTGACCTAGACTATGCTGCATCACCCTGTGAAAGCCCTAGCAAAACAAACAAATTAGCATTTCATCGTCAAAATGGTCGGCTCTGGGATAACTTGAAGGGACAGACTTTAAATAAGCATGGTCTTTCCTACACTTAATAATATATCTGGCTTAAACACATACAAATTTCTTCTTCAGGAATGCTGACCAGAAGCCAACCAACAGAATACATCTCTGACAAATTTTAAAAACAAATTTCAAAGCAGACACGGTTAAAATATTACAATCAAAAATGAAAATGCAGTCCCAAAATAATAATTGTGAGTTGTTCTTTATTTATCTAATAGTTCTGTTGGCTCATGATGGCATCTATAATCAACCAACAGGAAAACTGGCAAAGGAGCTTTGATTTTACAAAGGCCATGGGATACCAGACCTGGTCTGGTGATCTGAAGGATGCTACTAAGCACTTTGGAAGCTCCTTGGACTTCAAACAGAAGCAAATGAGAAAGCATGGAAGATAAAAAAGTCTCTGAAAACATCTATATTTCCTACAGCTGAGGAAAAAAACAAGCTTCCTGAAATTAAACAAATGAAATTTTCAGATTATCCAGTAGGTTTACAAATAAAAAAGCAGATTAGCTAGTTGCTGTGGTATCTTTTTTTGTAGTAAATGAACCAATGCAAATAGAGTCAAAGGTATACTAATGACAATGACTGAAGATCAATTATAAGAGATTGGATAGGCCTTAAAAAAAACCCAAAATCAAACTGCTTTGAAAATTCACACCTCCCCTGCCCCACCCCCCAAAAAATTTGTCTAGCCTCAAATGAGAAAGTTTCTTTAGCTAATTCACAGTATCTATCTATTTAAGAGAAAAGCAGCTGTTTAGCATGGGAGTGCATTGACTCCATTCATCCTTACATGGAATTACCCTCTAATTTCTGCTTTCTGTTCTCACTTAAAAAAAATCTGTAACAGGTTTTCAAAAAAACTAATTACATGTGAAATTCTACTTAATGTATGTTCTACTTCTGAAAAAAAAATCCACCACAAACTGAAAATATCTAAAGCATGTCTATTCCCCTACCCTTGAAAATATTACACATTTAATGCAAGTGTAATACTCTGTCTCACAAGAAGTGTAAATTAACCTGACGTGAGATCAGCTTGAGACTTATTAAAATATCCCTTCCATTTAAGCATTATTAGGACCCTTTCAAAAGGGTCAGTTTCACCCTTAAATAAATTATCTGTTATTTTCCTGTAATGATGCTTGCCATCTCTTCTTGTAGTCTATCTGGAAGGGGACATTCAAGAGCAATAAGCTGCATTTATTGTCTTTGGAGCTAAACATAGGACTTTTGCACCATTCTGACCGTTCCAAGCTTCTGGTGGCATTTCTTATTTATTCAGGACAACATTCGTATGAAAGCCAGAAAAAAAGATTCAGTGTGTGCTGTTAGTCTCACAAAAGCAAACTATGTTGGTTTTGTTTTGGTTTTCTTCATTATTGCAAAAGTTAAAATGCACAGGAGATTCTACTCCAGAGAAAAAAGTGAGGAAAATAATGTTAGGAACAGGTAATAAGAGAGGGATATATAAACCCATATGTTGTCCTAATTTAAACTTACTTCCCAGTAGCTTCAGCATAAGATCAGAAAACTGTTGCATTTTTTATTTGCTGATTTTCAAGAAAATGGAAACTGCACAAAGAAGAACAGCTTAAATTTTTCAGACACACACTATGTGAAACTTCACTGACACTAGTAAATTTGTCAAAGTAGATAGAGCAAAACTTCACTTAAAGTATTTCCCATAAGCATTTTTTCCTGTGAGAGGTTCAGTGAATATCGAGGCAGAACTACTTTTAATGGCTGTGGACAATTTCTGCAATATTTCTGTAACAGCTCTTGATGGCATTCTACCCTACAATACCTGAAGTTCAAGACTAGAAGCAGTGTAAAACAATAAGAAGGGGAAAGACAGGATTATTAATATCTAAATTGTGATCTAATTTGTTGCTCTATGTGAGAATACTGACTTAATCACAGGGATAATTTTACTGAATGTACTTGAAAATATAGTGAAAGACTTGGATTCTTTTAGTCTTCTGATATCGGTACTGGTGAAAATTTCTGTCATTGATACCTCTTTTGTTGTTGTAACATACATAGTATTTTGTTTCGAGAAAAAAAAGAAATCAAACCAACAACATCTTCAGATATTTCATACTAGAAAAGCAACTGCTTCTATACAGTGAATAGTTCTAGAAATGTACTGTATCCAAACTGTATTGCTTTATGAGTTTAAAATATTTTCAAACAATGTCTATTAAGTCATCTTAGTGTTGCAGAGTAAGTTTAATCAATCTGACTTTTTAATCATACTCTATTCTTTTAAATATATTATTTTTTCTGAATAACTTTGCTTAGCATTAGTTAGCAGGAGAAGGAATTCAAACTCATCCTTGACCTGGTTGCTTGGCTACTGGGGGCACTGAAGAAGATAAAGAGGAAACTTTGTCAGCAGAGGCTGCAGCCCATCTAGATAAGAATAGCAAACAGCCTGCCAGGCGTTCAGACACAGAAAAAGGAGAAATAAGACCCCAGACCACGGATTACTGTTGGACCAAGAGGCGCATGGACAGTGTGTGAAGAAAATAAACATTGGACCAAAACATGCATGAAGGGTGCATGAAGAGGGGGTGTATAGATTGTAAGGGTTTAAAAACCCAGGCTTTCTTTTTTTTCAGGTCCCTCCCTGGAGACAACCAGCTCAAGCTGTCATTCTGCTGTACCATCCAAATAAATTAATTCTTTTCCTGAGATCAGATGTTTGAAACTCTGCTATGGGAAACCTAGGGCAAAAAGATTTCTTTAAAATTGGATAGAGAGTGTATGTTATCTGGAAAATGTGAATTTCAAACTTTAATTTGTTGTGAAAAACACCATTGTCAATTATTTGATCCACAGATATGTAACATTAGCTCTGATTCACTTGAAAGACAAGTGTCTGATTCTGCTATTATTCACCAGAAAATAAATATTTTCAATTTTTATCTAAGTTTATTGTTAACTAAATAATCTTAAATTCATCACAAATATATCATAATCAGGATCACAATGTCATGCGAAAAAAGCTAGTATTGTCAAGTGAAAGCAGTTTTCAGCCTTGTTCTAATTGTCTTTATTGAACTATTTCATTCTCCTTGTCTCTGAAGGATTGGATTTTATCCAGGAAACTCTTATAAAATCTCATTGATGTTAGTCAAATCACTCAGGGCATTTTTAATTGTGTAGTCTTCATTTGCTTTTTTGTGTTAGGCTTTAATTTAGAATTTGATTTATTGAAGTGATGAGAAAACAAGCTCTAAATATCTTCACAAATTCTGCACGTACTGCAAGTGAAAATTGGCAGACCCCATCTGAAACCGATTGCTTAGAGGTTTAAGCATTTCTTTAAATCAATGGTAGCAAATCTTTCATTTTTAAAAGATATCACTTTCTAATATGTACTGTTTTTAAAGGCATGTAAATAGCCTGAATTTCTATGCAAAAAACCCTCTAACAATCAAGACTTCCCCACCCCCCAAAAAAACCCTGAAAGTGCAGTTCGTTTGCTTGGTTCTTGTTTGTTTTCTCCATTCCCTACTGATCTGCATTAAAATGTATATAGCCTGGAGCATGAAAGCACATTCACTCGGTGTGCTTTCTTAATTATAATCCTGACTGGAACAGGAAAAAGTTCACTATTTTATTCTGAGTAGTAAATGTAAGAAAGTTGACAGAAAAGGATATTGAAAGGTCTTTTCATGGGATTTTTGTTGTCTTTGAGATTTTTTTGTTTGTCTTAATTTACTTTAATAAAAAAATAAAACAATCAACAGCAAAAAAAATCCCAGCAGATTTAGGGAGACTTTGCATTCTGAAACTGTTCCCTCACACATTTATATATGGAACTTACTTCACTTTATATTCCAGAATCCAGAATTTAATATGTGACTACACATAACTAAACTAAGGGAGAAGATTCCTATGTCCACAATCTATAATTAAAATCATGTCTAAATGAGCTATGTAAAGTGGAAGAGGTTGTCTGTGACTCAATGGGAACTTCAACTTTGGAGAAACAACTTAGTGGATAATAGGGAAACCTGTTATGTTTACTAATCTTTTTTTATATATTGATTTGACCTCTTAAGAACATCTATCCAACCTCAGTACCTGTAGTCTATCACTAGATACTTCATTTGGGGTTTTTTTAGCTAACATTATCTGAATTTTTAATTAAAACCTATTTATAACCTGCAGCTACTAAAAGACCACTGGATTGCTGTGGTGCAAAGCTCCACAATAAATTATTACAGCTGTCCACCTTATTTATTGTAAATTGTTAGAGATAATTGTGTCATTCACTATCTCTGTAACATCACAATTCTCTGAAAGTAAGCTATGCAATAAGTTCCTTTAATCAGTTCTTCCATACTGAGTGAGCAAAAATGCAGGACAGGTATTTGATCACCTCTGCTTACAATTTGGAACATTCTGTCCTTAAAATAATTTGAAAGTAAAGAAAAATGGACTGAGACTGAATTTTGACCTCTTCATGACCAAGAAGAGTATCATTGTGCCAAACAGTAAAGGTTTGTTGAGTAAAAATCTTAAAAATAACAAAATTCTATCTTTTTGTTGTTCTAAGCATTGTTCTAAGCAAGGGAACATGGTATTGTGGAAAATGGTTTCCACAATATGCAATTCTAAAACCAGTAAGAGAGTTTCACCGTATCTAAGCTCAAAATGTACGGTACCTCATATTTTCTATGAGTTTTTCTCACTAACTTTTTCTCAGCATTTAAAGGACAGACTCTGTTCAGCTTGTTTGAAAATTCAGTTTCCTGGATGACATTTAGAGTCAGAATGACAAAAATCCACCTCTATATAGTTCTCTACTTGGAAAGTTGAAAATAGTTCATTTCATTCTGCTACTGCCATTAGGACATTCATACTTTGAAAGCAAAGAGCTATCCTCATCCATCCTGAGTTGATTAAACTAAGAGGGCAGAATTTGGTCACCTAGCTCTTATCCTTGACTGTGCCTTCCTCTTCCACAACAAAACCAGAAGTTTCTTATGGGCTGTTAAAGTATCCACATCTAGCAAAAGGAACTTGGAGATTCAGCTTTGATTTCCACTTAAACATATGGGTTTATGGGCATTTGGCGTTCTTTTTAATAGTTATTCTTTAAGGACTGTTGTAGGTGACATCAGTGGAAAGGTCAAATCTCAAATGCTATCACGGTGACCGTCAGAAGCAGGAACAAGGCAGGTTTTGGCAGCAAATTATCCAAAGAGCTCTAAAGCATATAATCATAGTAGACACAAGCTATGATGTGGGAAGCACAGTTCAGTGAACATGCCTCATAATGCAGATTTTTTTAGGATACCTTTATTGGTGGTGAGACAAACAAAAATACTTTTCTTAGATTAAATGGTTTTGTGACACTTCTATTTATTTTTCGTATATGTCATAGATAGAAGGTCTTTATAAATGACCAAAAGAATATATTAATTTAAAATGCTAGAGATACTGCATCAGAAGGCAGCTAGGTTAATCTTTTTGATTTGTTTTTCAGGTTTATTTACTGAATTATTTTAGAACTGTCAATTTAAATAAAGATTTTATTATATAAGTGTACAGAGTCTGCCCAGGATGGAGATAATGTTCTTCATAGTAGCCTGCATGGTACTGTGTTTTGGATTTTTGATCAAAATGGTATTGATAATATAGCAATGTTTTAGCTCTTCCTGCACAGCAGTGCCTGCACAGCATAAAGAGCTCCTCTTTTTCTCATTCTGCTTCCCCACTGAGAGGTTGGGAGAGGATGTAGCTGGGACAGCAGACCCAAGTTGACCAAAGAGTATTCCATATTGCATAACGTCTTGCTCAGCAAAAGAGCTGGGGGTAGTCTTTCCAAAGTAGCCATTGTTTGAAGACTAGCTGTGCATCAGTCTGCTTGTGGGAGGCGGTCATTAACTACTTTTGCATCACTTGTTTTTTTTTCTCTTTCCTTCACTGATTAAACTGTCTTTATCTCAATCTAGAAACTATTTGATATAATATTTTTATTAGTTTTCCACCTCTCTCTCCTCTCATATGACTTTTATCAAAGACTTAAAATATTATTTTGGTAAAAGTATTGCCACTAAAATAGATTTAATCTAAAATTGCATTATTGCTTGCTAAAAAGGTACATTTAAATTGCATGCTGCACTACTAAAATTGCAAAATATTTCCTTCCAAGGGAAGCATAAAAGACAGCTAGATAAGTTGTGGTTTTCTGTCTTTAGTTTGAATTGTCCATCCTAAAAATCTTCAAAGGAAAATGTACCCCTATTCTCTTGCAACATATTTTCAGGCTGCACACTCATACATCATTAGTGAAGTGTGTCCATTTACAATCAAGTTTTTATTTTCAAAGTTTATAGTCTTTTTCTTTTTCCAAATTTCTTATGTAGCTATGGACCAAATAATTACCTTTGTTTCTTTGATGCAACTTGGTGTTTATGGAGATTATAGACTGCATAATTAATTTTGAAAAAATTATCTAAGTAACCTAACTGCTTAGATTAATTTTTTTCTGTTTTTACCAGAACTAAAAGGCATTTGAACTCTCTTTTACTGAAACTGAAAAAAGATTGCAAGCCCAATTACTTTTTCTACAATAGCACATCCTCACTTTAGGTATATGATCAAGAATTTAATAGATTCCTGTTGTGTCACTTCAAAACATTTTGGATCTTCTTTTTAGGACTTTACAGTCCAAAATTGAGGATTTCCAGTCACTTATGGTGTTTTCAGATTCTGTTGCCTGGTGTCTTGCATTCTATTTCCACTTGGGGGGGGGGGGGGGGGGGGGGGTGTGTTTTGCAGTGATACACTGTGACTAATTCATTAAATTGGAATCCTGATTCACAAAGTAGAGCGAATTTTTTATTTCAGAACTATGACATGTGAGTGAATGCCATGCATTGGAGAAAGATTAAAGGTTGGGTGTGTCAGACAGAGAAAGTCATGTGAAGATAATAATTTTACATAATTTATGAGAAAAAGTGCAAGATAGGTTTTTGTGTGTGTGCATAAACAAGTAGTTCAATCTATCAAAACAGTTGTATTCCCATTCATCAGAGGTGACACTCATGTTTTTAAACACATCTTTCATTGATGTAGCACTGCTGGCAGAAATATCTTATGTAGATGCAGTTAAGGTAGCAAGGTTGTATAAAAAGTGATTTGGGACAAACTAGTTGGCTTAAAAACGCAAAACTTGTTCATGGAACAAGTTAAGCTACAGGATGGAGAAAATTTCAGAATCAACAATCCTGTTCGACCAAAACAAAACAAAACAATCACAAAGGAAAACGTAGCTTAGATGAACAAACGCTGCACGTTCATGTTTTTCTGTTTTGCTTTATGAAGGCAACTTGGGGGAGAGCATTCACATCTTGAATTCATCCTTTTTTCTCCTTGTCTGGTAAGCCCCTGCCAACACAGGAATAATTATGGAATCTGATTTAACACCTCAGATTGTCGTAAAAAGGATTTTTTATCTAGTCAGTATAGCCATAGCAGGATTTCTATTTAGCTAGTGGCTATTTTACACAAAATATTTAATTCTTCTTAATTTTTTTTTTTTTATTGTACCAAAATTATCTTTTGTGTTTTGTGGCGGAGTCTGTATTTAATACTCAGTACAACTCCCAGATAGCCATCCTTTCCTCGGTCAGGGAAATGCCCATGTGGGAATTTTGTAAAACCACATAAACAAAAACAACCCTCAGGCAGACCAGACTGCTATTTAGAGTGGCCTCCACTTTTAACATACATTCAGAGAAGTCATACATTTCAGAGAAGTCATAGAGACAAATTAACAGTTCTGAAGCATTTGAGTCCTCTGTTTTGTTTTATAATTGTGGCTGCTTCTCTCTCCATACACTTACCAATACTAGATAATATATGGGGGGCTTATATATGGCACAGGTTACATCACTCTTATCATGCTGCAGTTGCTTATGAAGCATCTAGAGTTTCATGGTCTGCAAAGAATCTCAGGCAATTCACTTAGTTAATGTTAGGGTTCCAGAGTTTGATAACAGACTTGTATCTGGTTTCCTCTGAAACCCCCTTTTAAATTCAATGTAACATTTAACCTGATTCTGCAGAGTACTAATCCAAGCCTACACATCTTTCTGGATCTACAAACATGTTTGTATGAAAGTTGGAGAACACGTTATTTTTTATTACCTGGAGAAAGGAGTATACACTGAAATTTCTAAGTTTTTGATGAAATGAAGCTTTTTTGGATAGTCAGATATAATGCTAATGATAAGGAATTCTCACAAGACCTGATGGTGTTGAATCAGTGGGCAAAATGGTGGCCAGTGACCTTCAAAGTGGATAAATGCAGATTAATGCATCTAGAAAAACTAATAGAAACCACTTACATGTGATGCTGAACAGAGAACTAGTAGGAACGGATTAGGAAAGAAATCTTTGTGTCATTGTTATCATATATCTAAAAATGTTAGTTCTGTATCTGGCAAGAGTCAAAAAAACAAAAAAGCTGGCAAAATATTGAACATCATTGGGAAGGGAATTGAGAACAAGAAAAAGCACATTTTTCTGTAGAAAACCTTGGCACGCTCACATCCTCAACTATAAAAAGTTCTGGTTTCTGCATCTGATGAAAGAATTAGTAGAATTCAAGATTGTACAGAGAAAGGCAATTGAAAAAGTGGATGCAGTAGCTGCTCTATGAGGAGATACTAACAGGGTTGTGACTATTCAATGCAAGGAGGAGAAAGATAGGGTGAGATATGATTGAGGTTAACAGAATCAAACAAGTGATAGACAAGTTGAGTTCAGAATGCAATCCCTCAATACTGGAGCTAGAACACAGTCATTAAAGTACTACAAGATCAGTTTAAAACAGTTAAGATAGCACTATTTTACACAGGAGTTAGTGAATTTTTGGAATCCATTGCTGCAGGAGACTGGAAGCAGATAGTATCTGCAGTTGCAAAAAGAGATTAGAAAAATTCATAGACAAAAGACCTAGAAGAAGCTAAGAAAGAGAATTTGCCCTAATTCAGCTATTGTGCACTGTCTGGGGAAGCAGTGGAGACAGAGTGGTAATGAAGGGAACAGACCTCAGTTAGTGGACAGGGTTGCATGTTCTTCCCAAAGACCAATTGCCACCATTAGCAGGCAGAATAACAGGCAAGAATTACAATATATTTGACAAAATATGGCATCTTTTCTACTTTTTTGCATGGTTCTTTCCATGCCACATGACTACAAATGATAATCATGCAGGCTGTAGTGCAATCAATGAGATGGCCTGTTGAGTAAAACATTGGCCACATGGTTTCAGGGCTCATTAAACAGCTAGCCATTTCTTACAGAAACACGAAACCATACTTTACAATATCTATCTCCACTGCAATAGTTGAAATGTTCCTCATAATATTAATAAGAAATAACACATATACTTACTTGAATTACAGTGGGAAGTTTGTCACTTTTACATAAAGTCATTCTATGTATTTCTTTTAAAATTAAATTTAGAATAATACAGAAGTACAATTTAAGAGAATTACTAATGTGTTTCTACCACTATTACACATAGCAAAAGAGAACTGAATTTTCTACTAAAAACGTACTGTTTAACTTGCTGAAACACGTCTGTTAAAACTGAAATAAAAATGAGAATTTATTTACTGTTACTAAGCACCACAAACTCAGATAAGCTTTCCTGAGAAACATACAGGAAATGTCAGAAAAGAGAGGAGAAATAATGCATATATAAATATATGTAACAGTAGGAATAAGTTCAGATTTAACTAATTTGAATTTTGCAACCTTAAAAAATTGATCAAATAGATGTTAAACTTGTGAAAGTTTGAATTTGATGTAGAAGAAAGACATTTAACTGCCTAAGACTGCTTTGAAAACTGGAACAAAAGTATGTTGGATTGGGTAGATTTAATGTGAGCATGTATATTTTTAAGAACATTATTTCCCTTGTTTTTCTAAATTATTTGTTAACATAAACTTGACCTTAAAAATCTAGTAAAATGTTTGCAAAGTGTTTAAGGTGAAAAAGTACTAACACTGCATTTACTCAGGCAGTACAATGCTGTGGTGTTAACTGAGAGATTAGAATATCACAATTTGGAAATGGAGTTGAGATTGAATTTATTGCAGATGTAATGTATTGTTTTGTTTCTTATAACATTTATTTTTTGTTCACTTGCAAAATACAATTATATGGATAATGTTAGAATACTAGCAGGAATATAAAACATGAATTATTGAGATCAAGAAAATCTTGCAAACTACAGACTGAAAAAATGCAATGTTCTGTAAATTTAATATAGGTCATAGATATATCATCTTTTGAAAGACTTTCATAAATGATCTGTCACATTAGATAGTCTTCCTCTTGAATCCAATAAGTTGTACTTGAATCAGTTATATTTCTTATTGAAACATATGTGCTGACTATCAGAACATATATAACATACATCACCTACTCAAACTTACAAATAAAAAAGGTTCCGTATTGAGACAGATATCATGTATCAACTAGCAAACAAAGTAATTTCTTATCAAATTAGAAATGTCGCTTGTTGAAACAGGTTCTTCACTTTTTTGATACAGACATATTGGTTATTCTATATATGTTGTCTCTGAGATTAGACGCATTGTTTATTGAAAAAGATGGATTTATCTTTGCAATAAATATATTGTCTTTTTAACAATAGCAAAGAATGCACTATATTTCTACTCAAGTATGTTGTCTAGTTTTAACAACTTGCCTCCTGATAAAGGAGTGTGTCTATGAATTCACTCTTTGGCCATCCAGTGAAATGTGTCATAAAAGTGTAGAGAGATCAACAGGAATTAATTCTACCAAATGTAGTTTTCTGCCCCACACTTAAAATTACAGTCTCAAAAAGTAATTTACTAGGGATAAATCAAATCCATATTCTGTCATTTTCAAAGCATGTGGCTATATGTACATCAATAATGTCAATGTGCTAAATACATTTCATTATATTACTGATGGAGGTGAATTTAAAAAAAATGTAATAAGGGTCTGATTTTCACATGGCAGTAGAGTATACTGGGAGTAATTTAATTGAAGTCAGTGCCTTTGCTCTACATGAAAACTAGTTACTGGCTAGATTTTGTCCTTGGGCATCAAAATTAATTCAAAAGTGCCGCACTAAGTACTGTCTATTTTATGTGGTAGTAAAAACCTATTAGCTCCATGAAACATAGAGTTTTTTTAAATTGTTTTTACTACACACGTTGGGTAAGTATAGTCCTACAGTCCTAACCTTCAGAGGTTTGTGATAAACCTTCCTAGATGCATAGTATTGAAATCATAGATGAACAGCTGCCGGAGTAGTTATAATTTCTCCATTTATAGACTAACACTTCTCATTGTGTCTCTTCTAAAGAAAGCAATAGAACCAATAAATTATATTACAGCAGAAGTTAACATCCCCACAGGGGGCCTTACCTGATAGAGCACATTTGGAGTTTGCATCTAGCTAGCACTTTTAATTAGTGTAAGCCTGCAATGTACCTAAATACCTTTTCTCAAGAGGTATTCATTTCAATGATTTCGTAAATGCAGTGACATCAGGGATAAATCTGACCTTCCAGGTTTAATTCATACCATATTGAATCATAGAATCATGTACTTTAGAAAGGAAACACAACTTATCTACTTCTACCTCCAGCACAAAGCACATCCAGTTAGAGCAGGTTGCTCAGAGCAATGTCCAGTCAAGTTCTGAAAACCTCCAAGGATGGAGATTCACAACCACTTCAGGAAACTGATTCCCACGTGTGACTACTATCACAGTAGATCTTTTTTTCCTTTTTTTCAACCCAGATTTTCTCATGTTCCAAGCCAAGTTTCTAGGCCTGTTCCTCCTGTGCTCCAGCCCCCTGACCACCTTGGTGGTCCTTCACTGAACTTCCTCTAGTATGTTAGTTTTTTCCCTGTACTGGAAAGGCCAAAACTGGACACAGCACTCTGCATATAGTTTCACAAATGATGAACAGAGATGAATACACTCTTCCTAAAGTAGTCCATTCTGTGACTGGACTTCCTAGTTGCAGGGGCAACTAGGCTAATTCATATTAAACACATTCACAACAATCTTCAGACTTTTTTCTGTAAAGTTGTTTTCTAGTTATTCATCCTCAGGCCTATACCGTTTCAAAGTGTTAGTCTATCCCAGATTAAGGCAATTCACATGTATCTTTGTTGAATTCTGTGTATTCATTATCAGAATATATCTCAGGAAATGTCTTCTATATATTATTTACATAGAATTGTATATTCTAATTAGAAATGGAATTCCAAATTACATTTTGTGGTTTTTTTCCTAACATTTTATCTTATGTTTCTTTAAAACTACCAAGATAAAATGTGGAAGCTAGTATTTTAATCATATCACATTGCAAATAATAATTTGTTGTGATAATCCTGAAAGATATTCCTGTTTCAAGGTCAAGTATATGACGATAGTTTGTCCATAATGGTCTTATTAACCAAAAATGCTGATTGAGAAATATTACTTGTAGAAATGGAATAATCTCCATTGTTACTTTCAAATTATTTTTCTCCATGAACTAGGATGAGAGAAATGATCATTAGATGAACTGGCAGAAAGATATTTTTAGGATAAATTAACTGGTAGACCTTGTTGACATGTTACATGATGTATTAGATCTGTGTCAACACAATTTTCTTGGGCTTTGGATATTTTAATTAAGCATAAAATGTTCATATTATGTGTGACCTTTTGGGTGTTTATCCAAGATCAGAATTATTCTGTAGTGTCAAGAAGCTGTTTAAAGAGCATCATGAAGGTTATAAACATAACAAAACAGTATTGTTTTTGCTAATTTAATACAGTGATAATTTCTCTTCAATTAAAATATCTGACTACTGTAATGCATCTTTCTCTCTGCTGTGTTCAGAGAGACAACTATTCCTGGATATTTTTTTATTTCTTTCTTTTTTATTTCTTTTTCTTTCAACCTCTTCTGTTTTTCTTGCTATTGTATCAAAATTCTTTTATCAGATATATGATACTGTTTTAGCAATTAACAATTAACAATATTCCGTTTGCTTCTCTAAAACAAAGCCCTGTTTAGCTCTCAAATGCCATTCATCAGTGTCTTCAAATAACATTTTTTTAGACTAAATCCAGAAAAAGAAATACTGGGTGCTAGGCTTTTGCTTCCTTTTGTTAGCTAAGATTTCAGCTCTTTAAAGTCTTTTCTGCAGAGACAGGGCTCTTGAAGAAGAATGAAGTACCTTCTTAGGCCTCTCTGGCCTAACTTCTATTTCTTTTTCAGTGAGCATAATCATTTTTCACAAAATCCCTCATCAAATTTTTTGATCCTGCCCTGTGGTATCTCCCTCTAGTCTTGATCTATTTTTAGATTTATGCTCAGATGTCTAGATAAATCTAAGATAAATACCATATCAGAGACACTGGCTTCTGCATATTTTTAACTCTATTGATCCTTTTAAAGAAAATTGACACCTCATTTAGCATATATTCCAGTTATGATTTCAAACACTTTTGGAATATTATCCTGTAGTAGAACTTTCATTGACATCAAATGGAGTTGTATGTGTGGATTGAAAACAGTTATCAGTGTTTTTTAGGATAAATTAAGAATCTGAACTCCATGGTGAAGTTAGTTCCTCTTCTAATACCAGCTAACGTTTAAGAAATTTTGTTCAAATTTTGCAAGAAGTGATAACTAGGCCTGGTTATTTAGGTTAGACGATTGCATCCATTAACCTACCAGCAGCTCAGCTATGTAAGTACTCTTACAGAATTATTAGTAAGCTACAGAATTATGAATAAGAAAATGTCTTAAAAAATGTTTTGAGGTCTTGAATGTATATCAAATAAGTGAAAGTTAGTAACTGAAATGCAAGTACACCTCCACTTAATCCAAAATGGTAAGTAGTCTAATGCCTGTTTGTGATTGAACGTCCTTAAACTATTTACATCTTTAATACTTTCTAGTAATATGCAACAGTCCTCTACAACAATAAGAAATGTCAAGCGCTATTCTTTCTGCACAGAACACCAAGAAAATGAAGTGAAAGAAGAAAAATACAAAAAATACATTATAATATTCTGTATGAACAGGTATTTAACTTCTGAAGAAATAAAAAATTAGTGAAATAGGCATAAAATAAGTACATAACTTTTTCAAGGCTAGATTCTGCTACTCACATATTATTTTTGTGTCCTGGTTTGGCTAAAACAGGACTACTTCTCCTTTCAGGAGTTTTTCTTTCAGTTAAGTTTCTTCTAAGTAACTGCACTTTCTGAAAGTACAGCTATATGTTTTTAAGACAGTGTCTGCGTTTCAGACTTGATAACACTTGATGTTTACAATTGCTACGTAAGTATCAGTAGGATTGGTATGCAGAAAGACCCATGTTTATATTTATCCTTATGAGAACCAAGGTAACTGCTGGCCCTCTTTCGTTAAGCAAGTAAAAAGTCGTAGAAGGATTGCACCTGTGGAAGAGTGCAGATGGGACAGGTGACCAAATACTGACCAATGAGGTATTCCATCCCATCCACATCATACTCAGTATAAAGCTAAGGGATCATGGGGGTCAGTCTCTCTACTTTCATGGCTGGCATCCCTGTGGGACCCTACTCGTTCTCCTGCCTCCGATCCCGATCTGTGCACCCCTGAAACCAGTTCCTGTCGGCCGCTGGGTTCGGCCCAAGACATTCAGGTGCCTGCCCTGCTGGGCAGCGGCACAAGCCAATGCGGTCTGCAATTCCCTGACCATCATCGGGAAACTCAGTATGGGTTTTGTATAATTTTTCCTTATATTTCCATTGTTAGTAGTATTGGTATTAATACATTATATTATTTCTCATTATTATTGTTTTATTAAAGTAGTTTCAATTTCCAAACTGTAAGTCTCTCTCTCTTTTCTCCTTTCCTTTCCCTCCCGGGGGGGGGAAGTGTCTGTCCCCCTTTTAAGAGCCAGCGCAACCTTAAATGATGACACACTGCTAAGCAACATGAGAGTATTTCAGACTATCAGCTCCTTGATGGGAGGGAGTAAGGAAGAGCGAGCCAGACTCTTCTCAGTGGAGCTCAGTGGCAGGACAAGAGGCAATGGGCACAAAGTGAAACAGAAAATTCCACATAAATATAAAAGAACTTTTTCACTGTAGGAGTGGTAAAACACTGGAACAGGTTTCCCAGAGAGGATGTGGAGTCTTCGTCTACAGAGATATTCAAAACCCAGCTGGACTCGGCCCTCAGCAGCCTGTTGTAGCTGAACCCTCTTTTGAATCAGATGGGACCTCTCCGAAGGTCCTTTCCTGCTGGAACCATTCTTTGATTCTATGATACCTCATTAAGAAAAAAAAGGGAAATAAAACATAGGGCCATTACCTTACTTCAAAATACAACTCTGTCCTAACTTCAAGGTAATGAATAAATCCATAGCTGTATCCATGACTGAATTTGGAGGTACATGGTATTTTGATAGAGATCCAGTTCCCAGGAGATCTTCATATAGGCATTTGAAATTAAGTAAGCAATTATACAGCGTATCTCATCTTTGTTCAGGGCATCCAGCCTGTGGTGTTTTGACATATAAATTATTTATTTCATACGTAGTCTCCTTGAGAGCTTAATGTATTTCACTCGTTTTCTGGAAGATTTTAAGGAAGACATTCACTAAAGATTTGTTGGAAGTTGTTTAGTATCATGTTTTCTGATAAGGTGTTTTAGCATAAAAATCATAAGAAGCTACACATTTGACGATGTGTATCAAGCCAACATTCATATTCTTCATCATTATAATGCCTTTAGGTATTTTTATCAATAATACAGATTAAACATTACCCAGTAATTAGCAGAAATAATTCAAGCATCAGTAAACTATATTCTGTGCATAAGAAATGTTGAGAGGCGAGTTACACCAAATGGTTCCGAAATAATTCTGACAATGGCGAAGTTTCAGAAATTTCATGTTGCTGAGCATTCAGCCATTCAGATACTTTTTCAATATTCTCCTGCTAAAGAATAAGGACACTGCTTCTATTTGTTGAAGTGGAGAGCAGCATGGTATTATTTTCTCTTCATGTTTAGTGTATAATGTTTGTTGGAGTTTCCCTAC
>NW_009624737.1:0-3466 GCF_000690535.1 Cariama cristata | reverse complement strand
TGTAAGTATTAACCCTTTTGTATACTTAAGGGTATTTCTCTTTTACTTGGTAAAAAACAATTTAATGAACAAAAATATAGCATATGTAGGCTATGAGCATGGCAGAAAAAGACAGGTTGAAGATTTAGCCATATGTAGGCTACATTTTATCATTTATAAGGCTAAGACACCTAAACCTCTGTAATACTCAGTTTTTGAGAGTAACTAAATTCTGAATCCTTTTAACCTAGAGGACATATTCATGTAGTTGGGACTAATTTTTTACATTTATTCTTGATTCACTTAAAACTCAAAAGCTTCTGTTAAAGTTTGCTACTTTAAAGTCCAGGATATTATTTTTGGGCTACTCAGATTAAAAGATATAAAACCACATAGAATTGTTTAAATGGAATATAAACTTACAGTTAAAATATAAGAAAATCCATAAACTATACATATGATTTTATTTCTGGAAATGTTTTTTTGTTGTTGTTTTCCTGTTGGTGGCAAATAGAAATCATAGTATGAAAATATAAATAATCTCACTAAAATTAAGATGATAAAACATAACTCAACAAAATATGAGGAAAAACTTATAAAAATAAAGTTCTGTTTTGAATCTGAGTTCAACTGTAAGTGTGCCATGATCTCTGAATACGTGATGATGCAGTCTTGCTATATGCGATCTGTGACCTTAATCTTCACAAAAATACAGCCTTCCATTAGCAATTTTCTTGCTGGGAAGGAGCATTTTGCGGCATCATTCCAGTCAGTCTGCAAGTATGTCTCTCATGCTTTTCAAATGTGTCACTCATACTTTGTGGTAAACTGTATAAGTGAAGCAAAAAATCTGCATGCTGTAACACCTCTGCCTCCACCCCAACTCTAAAGACAAAAGAGAGATAAACAGACTGGCCATCATCGGGTTCTGTAAGAACAACAGTAACTATCTGTAAAATGAAATTAATCAAGTAATCTCATTTGCAGATAATTATCCGGCATTGGAGCAATAGAATTCTTCCTTTTGTGGAAAAAATGTTTGAATTTCTTGTATAATCACTGATACATCAATTGTGACATATAAAAAATAAGTTATGTAAGACTGCTTCTGTAAAAGCAAGTAATTTAATGTGGTATTCATACTACTAAAACATCTTTCAAATCAGGACAGTATAAAAGAGTTTGGAATGTAAAATAAAAATGAAAAACACAGAAAAGAATATAAATCAGTGGTTAATTTGTCTGTCATTTAACAAAAAACGGAGTAATTACTCATTTTGATAATACAATACAGCACAAAGTATGTTATCCTAAGAGGAAAAAATAAGTAATTTTACTACGTTTCACTGATAACATACAAAAAGTATGGAATCTTAATATGGTTTTATTCTCAGCTTTGCATAACAGCATGAGCTTCTTGGAAGTCAAGATGTTAAAAAAAAGGGAAAAAATAGTTTTACCACCAGCTGCCTGGATATGAAGGCCCACTGAATACTGGGGAACTGATACTCATTTGATCAGTAGCTAAGTATCAATTCACATAGTGGGTAATTTGGTGATGCTGCATTACAAAAACAAGGCTAGTCTGTTTTTATCTTTGTCATTAGATTAGAAGGAGTGACTGGCTTTCTTTTTTTTCCTTCCCTGGGATTTCTTCTACCAAACTGAAATATTCTCTCGTAAAAGAGTAAACAATAAACTGCAATACACTGAGAGGGCAAAAGCAATAATAAACATGTGTGCAAGCATACTTGAGTGTAATGCTTCCACTTCTTTTTTTCTCCAGTAATCTGGGGGAAAAAACATAGACAATATGACAGCATAACCTTTTACTGAACTAAGCCTCTAGAGTTCAGAAGAAAAATGCATATGATATTAAATAGTCATGTTGATGACATTAGAATTATCTGTAATAATTTAGGTTAGAGTGCTATCTTCCAGAGGCAACAGGCTGTTTGTACCAGCTCTTGTCGAAAGTCAGGATTCATTTTTACATTCTTGATTAGTGATACATATTAAGGTTTCATTTTATTCTTTGTACTTAAATCACATTTTGCCTAGGGCAGTCATTTAACATAGAGTTCATTAAAGTATGTTATTCCATTTTAGTTTTTGTGTAGAGAGCGAAAAGAAAAAAAAAAAGCTATGCTGAGAAGTGAAAGACTTTGATACGTAATTTATTTTGACAGCTATACTGTTACAGCAGCAAGGTAAGAAAAACCATTTTAACAGGAGTTACACACAAATTATTATTTTTCCATTTGTATTACAACAAAGAGGAAAAATCTGAAAATATTTTGTTCAATCATATATCAAAACAATTAGTATAATACAGGCATATATTTTTCTAAAATTTTTCAATTCCACTGGATCATCTTTCAATTCACATTGTTTGTAAATATCCAGTTAAAATTTTTCAGTCTTAAAAACTTAAGAGGGTTAAAGATAATTATATATTTTTCAAATTGTAAAAGTTCTTAAATTTGGTCAAAACTGATGTGCAGTGCAAGTAGCATATTCAAAGGAAATAAATACATTAAATGGTTCTGAAAAGCAGAAAAATTATGTTTATGAAGCAAGCTGACTTTTATTTTTAAATGTAAAATCTCCTACAGCTCATATACTTTGATTCTTAATAATCTGACCATTGTGAGGTTACAATCCTTTCACCACACTGAAATGTGGAATTAAGTGCCAGTATTCAAAGCCTCAGTGCTAAATTCTTTTGGGGAATTCAGGAATAGGCATACCTATAGTTTGAGATCTATTTTGAGTAGAGATCTATTTTGAAGTATTTTTTTCAGTTGCTTTGCTTAAGGTCTCCAAACTGATAGACTGGTACACAATTTGACAGACTGGGCAGCTATCATACTGGAGAAAAATGCAGAGACTAAAATTATAGGTATTGTAACTTGAAGTGAGAGATAGATACCAGAAAGCCCCGGAAGGGAGAAACGACTCTTCACTAGTACTCAGGCCTAGTTCAAAATGTTAGACTTCAAGAGCTGCTCAGAAACAGTGACCACAATGTACACAGGATAAACATTTGTCAGTGCCAAAAAAGGCAAAAAAAGTAAAAATAAAAAAAAAAAGTAAAGGTCATATCTGAATGATTAGGGGCTTTCAGCACATGACTGAAAAGTAGAGATTGAGAGTGCTGGCCTTGCTTAATCAGAAGGAGACGAGGACAAGGGCTGCACTGTTAGCAACCTACAGCTACGTGAGGAGGATTTACAAACACAGCACAGTTTTAGCAAGGGGCAATGGCCACAGGCTGCAGTTTGGGAAGCTCAGGTTACCTCTTAGGAAAAGATGTATTTTTACTGGGATGGTAGTCCAGCACTGGAATGGGTTGACACGGGGTAGGGTAGAATCTGCTTCCTTTGAGGCTGAAAGTCACAGCAATCAGATCTCATGTTGACAACAATCCTATTTCAGCTGGATGTTGGATCAGATCACTTCTGAGATTTCTTCCAAACAATATTGC